>NC_090051.1:20777073-20819175 GCF_038355195.1 Osmerus mordax | reverse complement strand
GAGGGAGGGATCCATTAGGAGAGTGGGGGGAGGAGGAGGGAGCGGGGGGGCTAGATGAGGGAGAGACAGAGGCCAACTAAGAGCCTTCAGGACCCAGCCTGACAACCTGACACGGGCGTTTCTTTCATGTCTCCACTGTGTCCTCATTAGTGCTCCTGTGGAATCTTCGCTGTACAGCCTGAGGGCAGCCATTTTGTTTTCAGTCCCCTGTAGTGATGGCTTGTCTTCTGAGCCTGTAGCTTATTTAACTGCAGTGTAGTAGCAGGGATCCTGCACGATAGTTCACGCTTGAAAAACTTGCTAAAAAAACAAACTGCTCATGTTCTTCAGTTGTCCCTGAGATGAAACTCCTGTGAAACATCTTTGAAACCTTTATTTGGCTCGAGGAAGAGCCTTCATAAGAGAAGGCTCCAAATAGACCCAGTTCAAGTTTCTCCCATTAAATATGAAGTGTTTTTAAACCGTTTAGTGTTTTTGTGATGTCTTTCCTTCCAAGGAACCCCTTCAGAACATTCATCGTCGCTGGAGAGGGATGGCTGTGTTGAAGTAGGAAGGCTGAAGGATTTCCTTCTGATGTTTGGCTGATCTGACAATGCTCTGGATGGAAAGTTATGGGAGTCCTTCTGCTTAGACCTATAAAATACTTCTGTGAATCTAGGATACTGTCTCTCGTCCCTAACTCACCCTGGTCCTCACAGTCTGTACCTCAGGTGATGACGGCAGTAGGATCTTGGTTGTGTAAAGAGATTGTTTTACTTCATACTGTAGACGGAGTATGATGTCACAAAGTGTTTCATGGTCTCAGTTCAGCACCTGGGGACACTATGTGTGTGTGAGTGTGTGTGTGTGTGTGTGTGAGAGTGTGTGAGAGTGGGAGAGTGTGTGTCTGAAAGTGAGGACCTCATACACAGAGGAGTGAATAGAGAGAGACGGGGAGAGAGAGAGAGGCAGGAGAGACAGAAAAAGGAAATATAAATGTGAGGAAGCGAGAAGTCTGAGGTTCTCAGTTCTTGCCAACAAGACAGACTGAGAGAACAGAGACATGGAGAGGATGAGGGGAGGAGGGGAAGAGGGGAGGAGAGGATGAGGGGAGGAGAGGTGGGGAGGAGAGGAGGATGAGAGGTGGGGAGGAGAGGAAGAGGGGAGGAGAGGAGGAGAGGAGGAGGAGAGGTGGGGAGGAGAGGAGGAGGAGAGGTGGGGAGGAGGGGAGGATGAGAGGTGGGGAGGAGGGGAGGATGAGAGGTGGGGAGGAGGGGAGGATGAGAGGTGGGGAGGATGGGAGGATGAGAGGTGGGGAGGAGAGGAGGATGAGAGGTGGGGAGGAGGGGAGGAGGAGAGGATTTGGGTCATAGAATGCCATGGGGGATTTCTGTGTGTATGCATGTGTGTGTGTGTGTGTATGCATGTGTGCGTTTGTGTGTGTTTGTATGTATATGTACAGTATGCATGGATCTATGTGAGTGAGTGTGCATCCACAGATAGAAAAAGGTTGCAAAACATCCTCAATACAGTACATAGAAAATCAATACTTCGAAACGTATTAGATGTCTTTGGGAACAAGTCATGCTGGTTTTCCATTAAAAAACCACCATGGAGAACACATGCAATCACACCATATGACGTTTACAAGGATTTCTCACCAACCGTAACATTATTTACATAATTACAGTAATCATCACTTATGAAAAAAAGTCCAAAGTTATTTCTTTTTTCTAAATGTACTTGTGCCCAGTATGGTGCATTACTGTAAGATAAAAATTTTGCATGTCTGATATTGAAATTATTACTCCATCCGTCCAGCGTTGGTATGTCTGGAATAATTACAAAAAATAATAAAAGGAAAGAATAAATCAATGTTAAGGCCATGTTCCACCATGACTCCATTTACAGTTCTCCACTGGTTAATGATCCATTAAAGCGGGGTATGTGCACTCCCGATATGACAGAACCAAATCATTCAAGAGAACAAATTATCCTGAACGATTCACATGTGAAATTCACAATTCGCTACACCAGCATGTCCACAGCTTCCTGGTCAAGCCAACCAATGAAAATGCAGTCCTGGCATGTTGTAGGGGTCATAACCCTCCCAGAATGGGATCTCCATGGTCACACCAGGGAAGGTTTTCCCTCTCCATAGCTGGCTGCTGTCTCCCAGACCTTCTAAAAACCCATCGTTTTATCCATCTGTCCATCTCTTCCATATCTCCTCTCCCTTTCCTCCCTCTTGTCTACCTCCTTCCTTCCATTCATCCTGCTCTCCTCTCCCCCGCCGAGGTGAGAGGTCATGTGGCAGTGGCCAGACCCGCATCCAGGAGGGTTTTTGGAGGTCAAAGGTCACGAGAGGTTGTGATCTGTCACTTCCCCCTGTCAACCCCCCGACCCCTGTGACATCAGTCTCGGCCCTGTCATCTCCTGACCTCCTCCTGCGCTTCATCTCCTCTCTGATGTCACTCACATCCAGAAGAGCGGGAAGTTTAAGGTTGAACGGATGATGGATGAATAGCCTTACCCCACTTTTTCTTCATCCACAGGGACAGCCGACTGACATCCACCAGAAGTGATTTTGAACTGTTCTCTGTTGTCACCAGTTGTGTGTGCTGCTGTGTGCTCTGTGTGTTAACACGGTGGACAGGACGATCCTTCTGAAGATTCATTGTTCTATCTGGTTTATCTGATTCACCGAGGGACAGATAATTATCTTTGCTCTCAAAAAACAAATTCGGTTATTTAAAACCCCCAAAACGAAGCCGCAATTGTGATTGGTAACTTCGCCATCAATCAGCGTGTCATCTTACGGACTTGAATTAGATTGACTGTTTGACCCTGTTCACCCCAGCCTCCCATCTTCAACAAGATGTGATTGATATTCTAACTAAGAGAGAGAAACACAGCAGAGAAACAGAGCAGAGAAACACTGCAGAGAAACACTGTTCACTGACTTCCTGCGGACCACAGATATCCTATTTCAATCTTCGTGTTTTTTTTTTTCTTCTCCAGATTCCACGTTGATTTCAACCCAATTAGACCCGGCTGAACATTTGCGTAATGCTCAAATTGCTGAAAATTCGTGTGGGGGAGAATAACACCATGCTGGGCCATGACAGGCCGGACTCCAGCTCGAACGCTCAGAAGGACCTTGGTTATGAACAGATTGGGTCTCGTTAGCAAAGGGAGCAGTGCTGGAGGGGATCTCAGCTGGCCTTTAAGCAGTGTCTAATAGTCTGGAATCCAATCACAATATGAGCTTCAGGCTGGAGAGAGCACTAAGGGAAATGACATCTAAGGTTGTTCTGCCTACAGTGTTAAAACCCAAATGAAATTAATTAATGATTATTCGTGTATGTGGCATGTACGTGTTAGCGCAAATGTGGTCATTGTATTTTTTGCATATTTTTTTTTTTACAATTTTGTTTTAAATATATAATATTATAGCCTGTTGAAAATGTCACACATCCGCACACTCTTTGCTCTTGATGTCAGTTCCAATTGAATTTGGGCCAGTAATTGATAGCCTCTCACATTGATATTGTAGCCCTGGGTGTCTCTTCCAAATGTTCTAAATGAACTTACCAATGTTCCACACACATGCACACACACCCACACACACACACACCCATCAGTCACCCTCATGTATCAACATCTGTGAGCACTGCTACGGTTTGGGCTAATGTTTTAATTGGTTCTTGGGAACAGAGGGCAAGCCAAATAGCTTTGCTATCCCAGAGGCAGTCAGTCTTAATGAGATCTCCTCCCCTCCCTGCGTTGAGAGGGCGTGACCTCTGCTGAGACGCAGAGACGTGACTGGCGGAGGCTGGGCGACACTCAACGCCAAACTACCATGGAGGACGGCGAGGGTAATGAGGTCAAAGGTCGCTGGTTCTGTTATCCTTGTTCTCGCGGACGTGGTGGTCCTTAGTATGCATGGAAGGAATAGTACTCACACACACTCATGATCAGCCAACACACACACTCACACACTCATGGCCAATACACACTCATGGCCAACTCACACACTCACACACTCATGATCAGACAACACACACTCACACACTCATTGCCAACACACACTCACACATTCTTATGCTCCAAACACACTAAAATGTCCAGATACATGAATGTACTGTACCCACAACTGCATTCCCATACACACACGTATGCATGTGCACACACACACACACACACACGCACACACACATGGACCAACACGTGAAAACTCACACACTTCGACACTGAAATTCAAACCACTGACTCTGTGGATAATCCATTTTTACAAATGAGGTGTGTGTTTCGTCCCAGCTCCCTCTCCCCTAACCAGCCGATGATTGACCCTTAACCCTTAATGACACATCAGTTCAGAGAGCTCCATTCTGCCGTCCTCTGGCACAGTCCAGAGGAGACGTCCTTCAGCTGGAGTTATTTCAAATGCTCTTAAAACTAGAAACAATAAATTAGATTTTAAATTAGATTTTAGAGCCCCTCTGAGGTGTGTCTCTGGGACCCACGGCAACCCCCCCCCCCCCCCTCCCTCTCTCTCCCTCAACGTCCTCACATCGTCCTCGCCTCGCCTCAGAGGCAGTGAAAGAGGAACAGAAAAGGGGAGATTGAGAGAGGGGCGTCCTTCACCCGGGGTCACCCAATCCTAACCCTAATCCTCACATTCACCCTAGCCCTAACTTTTGAGGGTCCAGCCCATTGTTTCTTCACCTAACCTTAACTCAATACAAAATCCTTCCTTTTACCCTAGCCCTAACCCTAACTGTCCTAGAATCACAGTTAACACGAGACAAGAACAAGGAACACAGGAGTGAGAGCACGACGGAGAGGGACCAGAGCACAGGAGAGAACGTGAGAGAGAAGGAGAACAGGGAAGCTGACGAGGAAGAAAGGAGGTGACGGGTTTCCATGACCAGGAGAAGGGACACCTCGCACCCTCGGGGCTTCTATGGAGTTAATCCTCCAAACAATCTTCTCTTCATTCTTCTTGTCTGCAGATCTTATTGTTCAGGCGAGATGAAATGTCAGACACGGGCGCCTTCCCTCCCTCCTGCTGTGTGTGGGTAGCAGAGATTGAACAGATAGCGCTGAGGGATGAGATCCCCTACTGCAACACCCCCCCCCTCCTCCGTCCCAGCACGACCTCTCCTTACATACCCCTCTACTCCCCCGCTGAGCCAATCAAACACACCTTCCTGTTTCCCTGCCTCCCCCCCCCCCCCCCCTACCCAGATGTAGAGAAAGCTAAGAGTAATAACCTACATTCAGTTGAAACAATCAAATCGATTTGGTGTGGATGATCACCTAGCGTAGAAGGGAAAGAGGAAGAAATTGTACTTGGTTCTGATAAGAGCTTACGTTCATCCAATTTCAGCGTCTTCAGATTTGGGTTTAACCTACATTCTCAGAAACCAGAAGTGTGGAACTATTGCTTTCAGAAGAGGACCCTTCAGAAGACAGGTTCTAGACAGAACCCTTACTGGTCAAACAGAACCATTTTGAGTCTTACTGGTCGAACAGAACCTCGTTAGAGCTTTAGCAAGAATCAAAGAAGGTTCTGTTTAAGCTTTAGATCCAGGTGCTTGTAATAAGGGTTGTTGAAATTTAAATACACGCAATATAAAGGTAATAGAGAGATTTGGCCCAAGAAGATAAATCTGTGTATTTTTTTGATGTCTTCACAGCATGGAGAGATCTCTGATTGAAGATTAGAGGTGAGACAGTTCTATCTCTGAAACTCGACGTCTGTCTGAGTAGAGCAGTGTAGACATTTAGTCTATTATTTTTCCCAATTGCACTGATGAGGTTTGACTCTCCTATTGTACACATGCTATCCTGCTCTGCCTTTAGTCTTTCAGTGTATAGGGAGCGTATGCTCCCAATGAATGCTCCCTTTCGCAAACACATTGCACAAAAGCAAAGAGGCTGGCATCCGTTTGACTGACAGGCTGGTTTGCAGCGTTCGCCAGCTCCGGTTCTCCTCCACCAGGCCAAAACAATTAAATCTACAATCTCAACGCTAGTGTCAATCACACACCTCCACCAATCAATTATGCCTTTCAAGAGTGTGTTTGTGAGTGTGTGTGTGTGTGTGTGTGCGCGCGTGCTTTGTTAAAATATTTTTCTCTGCCGAAATGAGTGCAATGACCCACAAGAACGCAGGCTTATGAAGACATGCCTCCTCATAAAGGCCCTAATGCAATTTGAAGCAGGAGCTTTGCTAGCTCACCGCAGAGCTAATCTAATAGGTCGGTTAGCTGCTGACGCCACATACGGCTGAGAAAGAGAGACACAGAGAGAAAGAGAGAGAGAGAGAGAGAGAGAGAGAGAGAGAGAGAGAGAGAGAGAGAGAGAGAGAGAGAGAGAGAGAGAGAGAGAGAGAGAATGAACTCAGGGAACACCCAGGAGTCGGCTAGTAGTCGACTTCTCCCTCCCCCACTAGAGGAAGAAGAGTGGGCTGAACAGGAAGGGGGGAGGAGAGGTGGGCGATGGAAGGGTGAGACAGGGGAAGACAAGGGTGGGTTGAACAGACTGAGTAAGGGAGATGGGTGAGGACAGAAGAGGGGGAGATAGGCTGCGTAGGTGAGGTAGGGAGGGGAGGAAAGACCTGGAAGGGGGGGCAGGTGCGACAGACTTCCTCGCACCTTCCCTCACTGTTCACTGGGGTCCTCTGTCTAACAAGAACATGTGACCACTCTGTCCGAAGCGACTGCCTAACCACAGGTAAGCTGGGAATCAGGTTTTAACTGAGGAGTGAGCTGAACCAGCGAGTGTGTGAGTAGAGGGAAGGAGAGAGACTGGAACTGAACGCAGGCGCTGGAACTTTCTGCTTTCAACCGGAGAAGTCTGTGTGTCTGGAGGAGATTTGACTGCATGGCCCATTACTTCCTTCCCACCGGAGGTCATCAGAGAGAGAGGAAAAGAGAGAGAGAGAGAGAGAGGGGGAGAGAGGGGGAGAGAGGGGGAGAGAAAGAGGGAGAGAGAAAGAGGGAGAGAGGGAGAGAAGTGAGAGAGAGACAATAATAGAGACAATAATAACATGGATACAAGTTGTACACCTGTGTTGTGTAGCTACACGTATGTGTATGTTAAACTGCCGTGTGTGTCTCTGTATGTGAGTGTGTGAAATATAAGTATATATAAGGCCATGATTTACATTGATTAATATTTCTGTAATTCTACCGTTGCTTTGGCAATATGAACAATTGTTGTTTTCATGCCAATAAAGCCCTTTGAACTGAACTGAACTGAACTGAACTGAGAGAGAGAGAGAGAGAGAGAGAGAGAGAGAGAGAGAGAGAGAGAGAGAGAGAGAGAGAGAGGAGAGAGGGAGAGAAGTGAGAGAGAGAAATATATCAAATGCTATGAAGACTTGAATTTTGAGTGTGAATGTAAGCCCATAAATCTGTAACTCCAAACCCGTCTCTCTATCTACCCCAACGCTTGTCTCTCTGACAGACAGACAGACAGACAGACAGACAGACAGGCAGGCAGGCAGGCAGGCAGGCAGGCAGGCATGTGAGCAGAGAAAGTCAGTGTAGCATGTAACCAGGAAACAGAGAGAAAACAGCGTTGAGCAGAAAATGGGAGCTCTGACCCAGATCCGAGATGGAGAAAGCACTTTTTCATCTCTTTCTCTCTTCCTCTCTTTTTAGAACAAAGACTCATCTAGCCCTCAGATATGTGCCTCTGTCGAGCTTGTCTGTGTTTCTTCTCTTCCATTTTCTTCTCCCATGCCTGTGTTTTTGTGTTCTGCTGCGATTCCCCTGGAAACCAGGAAGAGGAAACCAGGGTGGGCTGTAATAAAAAAAAGAGAGAACTCTGTCCTGTTTGAGAGCTCCTAAATTAGGCAGGAACACTTGGTAACGAAACAGGAAGCGAATCCACTTTGGCAAAAATGGAAGTCTCGCGTTTGAAGTTAAAAACGGTGTGGATTTTTATTTTCTAAGCAGATTATCACAGTCGTACTTAGGCCCATCTGCAGCTTGGTATGGAAGAAGGTTGTCAAACGCTCGCAGGCCGTATCTTATATTTTTTTAATCAAATTAAATCGACCTTGTCCAAGGACCCCCTACACTCACTTCACCCTGACGCCATCCTCCGAAGAATCTTCCCTTCTGTCACCGGAAATTAAATTAACATAAAATCAATTAATACACGAATTAGTATTCTTTAATTACACAAACCAGAGTATACGTTTTGCCTCCAATTATTGACGCCGTAATTAATGCGTTGTGATTAACATTGCGGCTGATATCAAAGTTAAGCACACATCATCCATAGCCCTACGTGGCTCTCCTGCGGATGACATCTGTCAGTCATCCAGCGAGGGAACGGACGAGGATGACCAGCCCGGCCGGGGGGCGGGCTGGTCGGCCAGCTGCGTGGACAGGGGACAGGGGACAGGGGACAGCGGCGTGGATGTGGACAGGGGACTGGACAGGGGACAGCTGCGTGGATGTGGACAGGGGACAGGGTACAGCTGCGTGGACGTGGACAGGGGACAGGGGACAGCGGCGTGGATGTGGACAGGGGACTGTGGACAGGGGACAGCTGCGTGGATGTGGACAGGGGACAGGGTACAGCTGCGTGGACGTGGACAGGGGACAGGGGACAGCTGCGTGGATGTGGACAGGGGACAGGGGACTGTGGACAGGGGACAGCTGCGTGGATGTGGAGAGGGGACAGGGGACAGCTGCGTGGACGTGGACAGGGGACAGCTGCGTGGATGTGGACAGGGGACAGGGGACAGCTGCGTGGATGTGGACAGGGGACAGGGGACAGCTGCGTGGACGTGGACAGGGGACAGCTGTGTGGATGTGGACAGGGGACAGGGGACGCACACTGTTGGGCACACACACTGCCAGCTGTTGCAGGAGGGACAGTAACTAACCCTAACACAGGATGTCCACTGCCTCCCACACACACCCACGTACACACACACACACGCACACTAACACACACATTCACAGACACATACCAACACACATACATATGCAAACACACACACACTAAACACATTCAAATGAAAATAAATAACATTGTTATTTATTTATATAAATAACAATAATTTCAATATGATTGTACCTAAGCTCGTAAGTTATTGGGTTCTGATCTGAGTGGTGACTGTATGAACCACAAGGTTGGTAGAATATGCAGCTACAAGCTATTTGAGTGCATGACAGTGGGAGATTTGCATGAAGCATGGCATATTATGTAAGTATCACCTTCTTTCAAACAACAATCTTTTTTGGCACCAGGCTAAAATAGACAAGGTATTTGGTAGTGGTGGTGTGCCAATCTCTCTCTCTCTCTCTCTCTCTCTCTCTCCCTGTTTTTTCCATGGCTCTGTTTATCTATCTCTTGCTTCCAACTCCTTCCTTTTTCCACCTCTCCCTCTCTCTCTGTCACTCTTTCTCTCTCCATCTTGCACTACCAGACTGCTGGGACGGCGGCTCAAGGTGATACAGCAGCTAATTAGTGGAATTATCATTGACCCCGTTTACGAGACCGCCGTTTAAACCCCACACAGCTCCGCTGAGAGGGGGGGGGGGGGGAGAGAGAGAAAGAGAGAGAGGGAGAGAGAGAGAGAGAAGTGAGAGATGAAGATGCAGTGAGAGACACGTTCTTAAAGGCTGGAATGGAGAGATGAAGAAAGAGATGTAGAAAGGCAGAAAGCCACAGGGAAAAGATAGGGAGGATAGAGAAGAACGATCACGTATGAAGAGATGAAGAGGAGCTGGAACTCCTTGATGACTCAATCTGACGAGCATTTTTTGAGGGCAAGGCAGAGAGGAGACTGTAGGGATGGATGTGGAGGGACAGCAGAGAGAGGGGAATGTGACGGGATGGGATTGAGTGATTATGGGAGTGCAAATGAGTGTGGAAGCAATGCTGCTCTGGTATAGCGCTCACCTGGGACACTGACAGCCCACAGCTTACAGATGGCTTTGCTAATTACACAACACTTCTCACACTGACGCCCTGAAAACACACGTCTGTGAGTATGTGTGTGTGTGTGTGTGTGTGTGTGTGTGTGTGTGTGTGTGTGTGTGTGTGTGTGTGTGTGTGTGTGTGTGTGTGTGTGTGTGCTGACACTTGTGTTTCTTGTTAGTGCACGTCTTTCAGGCATGCATGCCCACATGCCTAAAAAACCTTCCTTTCAACCTTCTTTCCTTCCTTCAGAAATCACAGATCTGATTTGTTCAGCGGTGTAGAGTAGCATGGACAGAAATCTATTCATGATGACGACTGGATGGGTTCTCAGCATGTCAGTGCAGAGTATCACATCACCAGACCATTTGTTTGGCAGTCTCTCTCCGATAGGTTTTGGAAAAATAGATACCCAGTAAAATGTATGAAATAGTGGAGAAACGAGAATGCTACTGACAAGAATGAAAACACAGCAGGCAGGGATGAGTAGGAAACACAAATAATTAATGTACCAGTAACCCATTTAGTTATGTAACCATGGCGATTATGTATGCATAATTGTACACGTTAGAGCTGAGGGATTCTGGGTATATTTACTGAGAGGAGATTGGAACTGTGCTGTCTGAATGCACACACACACACACTGACACACACACCTTAGCTTGCCTGCTCATTCCCAAATCTGCAATCAGATTCACAGAGTAGAGCATGTTTGTTCATTCTCCCAGGCTGACCTACCTCATCTTGCCTCATCTCACCTCACCTCACCTCAGAGTGTGTGTGTTTGGGTGTAGGTCTGCGGGTAGGTGTAGGTGCGTGTGTGTGTGTGTGGGGGGGGGGGGGGGGGGGAGGTTCTCGTGGCTAAGCTATGATGATGTTGGAGGTGGAGAGTGGGTGAGTTTGAGGTTGATGGTGAGATTTGGGGGTGGGGGGGTTTGGGTTGGTGGGGTAGTCGATGGTGACGGGTGAGGGATGTTGGGGAGGGGGGGGGGGGGGTGAGGGGGGCCAACACCTGCAAGGCGGGGCCAACACAGGTAAGTCAACATCACTAAACGCAACCAAGCAACAGCGTACTAGCGAGGCCTGGGGAAGCAGTGCATCTTGGGAAATCAGACTCAGGCTTGGCCTCATTTCTCTTACTGCCCCGGTGGCTCTCCCTCCCTCTCTCCCTCATCCCATTTTCCCCACTCATCCATCCCTCTTTCCACCTCTCTCCCTTGCACTCGCTCTCAGGCTCATCCTCTCACTTTCCCCATCTTTCTTTTCCATTACTGCTTCTTTCCTCCTCTGTTTAGCTCTCCTCTCCTGTCTCCATATGTATTCATCTCACCATTTCTCTTGCCTTCTCTCTCCATCTTTTCACCTCTCTCTCTCTCTCTCTCTCTCTCTCTCTCTCTCTCTCTCTCTCTCTCTATCTCAGCTTCTCACACTCATCACCCCTCTTTCTCTCTCTCTCTCTCGCTCTCTCATTCTACCTCTCTCTCTCACTCTCTCTCTCTCTCTCTCTCTCCCTGTCCCTCATTCTGGATGTGGATGGTTGAGCGTGGGGTAAGTGGTTTTGGTGAGCAGTATAAAATACATGCTGAATAGCAGTGCAGTTCTGTTAACACTGAACTCTGCATGATAGAGTCAGGGGAGTATCATAGTACATGTGTGTGTGTGTGTGTGTGTGCATGAGTGTCAGACAGATAAAGTAATCTCTGGCTTCATTTGGTAGGAGGAGCTCATTTGCAACACAGACACAGTTGTGTAGTCATAGTGAGGAGCACATTACAAGGACATGTGATGCATTTGTGTGCATGTCTACTACAAACAAATATTCATACACACATATTCTATGTTATCAGTCCTATGTGTGCTGCACTGCATACAGTAAATGTACACATAAAACAAGCTTGCACCCCCCCACACACACCCACACATACACAAACCCTCACACCAAAACAGAAACACCCACTTTCTCTGTGTGTGTGTGTGTGTGTGTGTGTGTTTGAGTCGCTTGCTCGCTCAACAGGAAAATAGCCAAGGGGAAAACCCCTACTTTTGGACAGTATATCTGTGCACCGAGATGGTTATGCCCCGGATGTCACACTGGTCAGTCCATGCAGTGGCTGGCTTCATCACCCAGACGTAATGGAAGAGGGCTGCATCAGAGGAAGTGTGTCTGGAGCGTATTGTTTTCCTGGCCTCTGGTCCTCAGGATCAAACAGGGCTGGGAGGAGCGGGGGGGCAGGAATACTAATGTGTAGAAACGCATGTGAGTGGACACACACACACACATGCGTAAAGGCACACACCATGCTGTACAAACGTTCACACGCGCACGTACAGTCGGCAGACGCACGTACACACACACACACACACACACAAACCACAGAATCTGATGAAACCGGTTGAAACCCATAATGCTAAGTGTGTAAGTGATCATCAATTTCAGTTATTTTCATTTTGCAATAATTTTAGAACGAGGGGGTTTTCTATTTAGTCCATTAACAACACATTTTTCTGACAACCTGGACTAATAAGAGGGTGAAATACTGTGAAATAGTAAAACTAGGTTTTTCATACGGTCTGTGTCTCCACCACATAGCTACAACATTGTTTTTCAGCGACTGCTTGGTGTGGGGCACTCTTTCATAGCTGGCTGAGGTGGAAACTAGCAGCTGATCCTCCGGATTCCTGACATAAGCCCTTCGTGTTCCGGCGTGTTCTCTATCAGATCCAGACAGCTCTGAGGCTCTGCAGCCTGGGTGAGCTGCTGGTTCTGCTCTTTGTCAGAGGCCCAGAGATGAGCGAGATGGACCAGAATACCTCTCTCTCTCTACCTCTCTCTCTCTACCTTTCTCTCTCTTTACTTCTCTCTCTCTCTACCTCTCTCTACCTCTCTCTCTCCCGCTCTAACTCTCTCCCTCTACCTCTCTCCCTCTACCTCTCTCTCTCTACCTCTCTCCCTCTCTCTCTCCCCCTCTACCTCTCCTTTCCTCTCCCTCTCTCTCTCTCTCTGTTGTCTTCTCCCTGTGTTTTTGGGCGAGCGCAGACATAAGGGGAACTCTGGCGCTTAGACACGGGGTGAGGGAGGATAGATTCAAATATGATGTAAAAAAACTGAATCAGATAGAAAAACGTCTTGGAATCTTTGATGTTTGTGTGTATGCGTATATGTGTGTGTGAGTCTGTGTTCAGGTTCATGTGTGTGTGTGTGTAGATTCATGCTTGTGTGTGTGTTTGTGTGTGCACATGTGTGTGCAATGCCTAATCTGCCTGTGTATTCCTCCTGTGACTTCATTAGATTTTCTTCTCAGAGGTCGTGTGACACTAATCAGGCTCTATCACAAAACACATTACGAGAAACGACAGGGTCCGATAGATCACTTAACAAAATGCATTACACATTTTCGGAGAATATCGACAGACTCTGCCACCAAAGACTAATCCCCAAGGTTCGGTTCGGGTGTAAACTCCTCTCTGCAAACACAGTGATATCTTACTGATATCCTAATATTAAATCTAATTTGCCGTCTCACTCGGCTGTACGGCTAATTCGCTTCTAGATTCATTTCCTGTGCTCTGCCCTAACTGATCTTCATTAGTTCTCTCTATGCAAATATATATCGCGGTGAGACAAAGATATTTATAATCAGACGCACGTCTCCAGCACTAATGAAACAGGGGCTGGCGAGGCGCAGGATGCCCTGGGATGGCGAAACGACACCCGGAGCCAGAACATGACGGAAGAACGCATTAAGAGAGAGCGCGGGAGAGGAGCGGCGTCTTTTGTGGTATTTTGTGAATGGATTACCTGTCAAATAGGAACACGCTGTTCTCGGTGTAATATGGCAGAGTTTGGAGGTTGTTGCTCGACACGTATATCGCTTCTCTGCAGTTGTCCAGAGCGGAAGAAGTCTCGTCATTATATCATTTATCTACAGCCCAATGTGCGAAACTTAACTGGAGAGGATGATTGAAGTATTATCATTGCTTTTTGGCAACACAACTGAGAAAAAGGCAACATTTAGATGTTTGATGTGAATATAAGATCTTTTTAGATGGTTCACGGCCCTGAGAACAGGTTAAACGAAACAGCTGCACACATTCGTCCTCAAAAAAGGAATATGTAAGATGACCTCTTTTCTTGTTTGCCTATCAGAGGTGTTTTACTGCCCCACTGCACCACCAGCAGATGGACATTACCATATCGCTGTCTCTCAACTCTCTCTCCCCTCTCTTCCTCCCTCTCTCCTTCTCATCTCTCTCTCTCTCTCTCTCTCTCTCTCTCTCTCTCTCTTCCTCCTTCTCATCACCTCTCTCTCTCTCTCTTCCTTCCTCTCTCCTTATCATCTCTCTCTCTCTCTCTCTCTCTCTCTCTCTCTCTCTCACCTCTCTCTCACCTCTCCCTCCCTCCCTCCTTATATATCTCTTTCAATCTATCTCTATCGCTCTAACACCTCTCTCCTCTCTCTTTCGTCTGTCTCTCTCTCTCACCTCTCTCTCTGTTTCCCTATCTCACCTGTCACAATCTATCAATCGCTCTAACCTTGCTCTCTCTCTCTCTCTCCTTCCTTTCTCTCTCCTCTCTCTCTCTCTCTCTCCTCCCTCTCTCTCTCTCACCTCTCTCTTCCCCCCCCCCCTCTCTCTCTCTCTCTCTCTCTTTCCCCTCTCTCTCTCTCTCTCACCCCTCTTTCCGTCTGGATGGATTCTTTACGGACAGACACACACGTCGAAAGACAGAGAGGCAGAGGGTGTCTGTGTGTACGATAGTTTTCCTGCTTTGGTTTTCTGTCAAAATAGTAAAGGATAGTGAGGGGAGCTGTCATGACAGCTCTTCTGTGTGCTGTCTCTGGGGAGGGAGGGTGAGGAGGAAGGAGGGGAGGGATGGGGGTACCAGGCACTTAATCCACTTGTATTCATGTCTTTGATCAGACAGGAAGAGTTGGCTGTTCTGACACAGCTGTGTGGGGCTTCCACTGTACAGGGAGGAGAGGGATGGAGATGAGGAAAGTTCTGTTGCTCGACAAACGAAGAAAGGAGATGAGTGAGGGGAGTGACCCTGACTGTACTAGTCACACACACACACACACACAGTGACCTACAAATATGGAAAGAAACGCAAAACTGACTGTGTGTGTCTCTGTGTTCTGCATGAGCATGCGTGCGCGTGTCACCACCAGGACAGAACCCCCAAATGCCCCCCAGCACACCCCCCCCCTCACACACACACACACACACACCCGGGATGGGAACATTGGCATTAGCTTGCTGCAGATGGCAAAGCACACACACACACACACACACACACACAAACACTGCCTCAAGGACACACACACCCCAGGCACCATATGAGTCTCCTTCCCAGCACTGACCCTCAAACCCCAAACCTCCTCCCCCAGAGCATGGCTCCATGTCCTCAAGCCCAGGCCTACTTCCTGGTGATGTCTGGCCTGCATCTCCAAGTCTGAAGAGGTCTGCCTGTAAATAGCAGCCTGTCCAATGACATAGTTATAACTTTAGATACACTATGAGGTCATGGGGTCAAGTGCTTTGAGGTCATGGGGTTAAAAGGCCCTACCTGGCCACAGTTGGTTGGAATCCTGTTGTGTGTCAGTGCCAACTAAAATCAAGTCCACAACTTAGAGCTCCACATCTCAACTTAAGCTTTGTTTGGCCTTGGTGTTTATTTGTCATTCTGTTCATCTCTAAAGCTAGAGAGTGCATGAAAGAAGTAAAGAATCAAAAAATAAAACGGTGTTGCGCTGTTAGTGGCTTGGTTCAATTGAAACATGAATGGAAATCAATCACTGTTTAAGAGGCGAAATATAAGCGAGGAAAAATATCCCTCCCAGCTGTTGAATGTAATAATGCACGGCTCGCTCTTCACTCTATCAAGCGTAGCAGACTCATTTGTATGGCTTTATTGTTCGTGACTAAAACATACTGTTGAAAAGGCTTCAATTGGGATTGTGCGTGCGTGTTTGTCCGCATGCATGCATGCATGTCTATGAGTGCACTCTCGATGTGTGTGTGTGTGTGTGTGTCTGTGTGTGCGTGAGTGCACGTGTGTGCATGAAAGTGTGTGTGCATGAACGTGTGCGTGCGTGTGGTGCGTGTGTGTGTCCATTTGGAGGGAGATGAAGTGTGAAATGAATTCTGTGGAGCTAAGTAGAGACGGAGGCATGCAGGAAGACTGTGAGGGGTCCGCGGGCCTCTGTGGAGGCCCCCCAGGAAGCTTTTGTCTGCAGTCAAATCATTAGCTGGCTATTAGAGAGAAATGAAGCATAGAAAAGCATCAGAAATAAACAAAGATCCAAGCAGGCCAATGACAACTGGGAGAGGAAAATTCAGACGGAGAACATCACTGCCGTTAACAAGCATGTGTTTCCTGTCTGATTCGTTAACTGTATTTTCATTCCTGCTTTGGCACTTTCTCTGTTTCTGTCTCACACACATGCGCACGCATGCACACACACACACACACACACACACACACACTCACACACAAAGAAGACAACTTTGAAGGAACCCCATTCTTCTGTGATTCTCAATGCTTTTCTCACTGTCTGTGTGGACTTGGCGATCAATACTGGAATCAATAATTGAGACGCTATAGGGTCTCTGTGAGTTGAGATTCAGGATTGTTTTTTCATGACATCTTGCAGAATGTAAATTTTTCTTTAACTTTAACTTTGGGCTTTATTTTAACGATCTGAAACGCAAGTATCAAAACGCAAAGGGCAAGTAACTTTGTGGTTGGGACTTGCTATTTTGCTACTTTGCCGGCGGGATAAATGACGCCTGGCGCAAGTCTAAAATGGGTAGGTCTAAATTCCGTGTTTGTGTAACATAGGCTACATGGCGAATAAACCAAATTCTGATTCTGATTCTGATGGGCATGGGAGAAGAAACCTACACAAATTAGCTTCGGTTAAACAGGCGTGGGAGGAAATTGCCACAGTTGTTCCAAATCAAGTTCACATAAATAGAGATTTCTCATGAAAATATTTTTAATCATTGACATGACCCCCTCACTCTCAGAGGGGTTAGTGTTGTAACTAGGGAGTTTTTTTGTTTAGTTTTTTAGGTTTGTCTGTAAATGTACAATTTCAATTGATTCGGCCTTGTTTGAATAAGAGTAGCGTAAGTAAGAGATTAATTGGCCGTTGTGGTGAAACTGTTGGTTTGCCGGCAGTTTTGACTCCCCAATAAAGGTATCTTTAAAGTCAAAATCTCTCTCTCATTCCCTCTGATTGTCTCTCCTTCTCTATCTCCCTTTCTTTGTCTTATTCTCTATCAAGGAAAGTGGAGATAGCATCCATGACAGCACTGTATTCTGTTACTGTGTTTGTGTTGTGTGCTGGAATCCTGTTTAGGGAATTCTGGGATGTTTTGTCTGACAGTTTTATCATTGTACCGTTTTTTGTAGCACAAAAAATACTGAAGTTAATGTCAAGTACTTAACTTCCTGTGGAGATAGGCCAAAATGAGGTTTTGCATACAAAGGAGGGTTGAGAGAGATCATTTATACCATCCTTGTGAACGCGAGGGAGCTTTCCGTTTTGCTGAGGTATGGGAATTAGCCTCTTTCTTTTGTGTGTTCTTGTTTTTGTTTATCACTTTGGTTCAAGCTGCTTAACTCAGTCTGGAACTCAATGGAACATTTAAAGGAAGGGTCTCTCAATGTATCGCTCACTCTTCCTTTCTCTCCCCCTCTCTACCTCTCTACCTCCCTCTCTATCTCCCCTTTTCTTCCTCCCTCCCTCTCTTTTTCTCCCTCTCTTTCTCCCTCTCCCTCTCTGTAATTACAGTAGCCTCTCTTATCCAGGGGCTGTGCTAAGCCCCTCCTCACCTCCTCTTCCTGAATCGTTTGTTTGTACAGTTTCACGGGAAAAAAAGACGCGCAATTACATACAAGGCCGTAACCGCGGCAATGAGATAGGCCGTTTCTTTCCGGAGCGTTCTAATTACGGCTCCATCAAATCCATCCGGCTCCTGTCAGTCCGATCGTCATTATTCTAGTAGGATTTAATAAACAGGGGGGGATTATTTTATTTTTTGGGGGGGGGGGGGGGGGGGGGATTTGTTTTAATTAAGGGCCAGTCTCATGGGGAGGCAGCGACATTAACGCGGGGGGAAGCTGGAGACTAATTATTATGTATCACCTCATAACAAGACACTTTTAATTGGTTGAAGCATCTCTGGAGTCACTTCATTGGTTGTCCTTTCCTGAGGTAAGTATCGAAGGACGTGTAATTGTTAGCCAGAGACAAGGAAAGGTTAGTCCTGACAACACAGTACTCTCCACACATCATCAGAACAAAATCCAGAAAAGTTACGTGGATATTCACAAGAAGATGAATTTCTTGGTTAACACACCCAAGACTGTGTGTCTAAATTAAGAACTGAATTTAAATGTAATGTTTCGTGTATCTCTATAGCTGAACTGTGGATCAAAATGGATAAACAAATTACATGAAATTCCTGAAACGTGCCAGTGCTGAACAACAATGTAGCGAACAGATCTTTTGATAGTTTCTTAAGCAGAAATAGGTGCACAGCAACAAGACTCCTGCTTCTTTCCCAGGCTTCCTAGTCCTCTGAAGCACCAAGGCCTCTCGTGTCTATTAATACTACAGGACCTCAGAGGAGAAGATTGCTATCATCTCCTTTTCTCTGCTCCTGGTGTCCAGAACCCCCGAGGCACAACACTCCACACACACACACCTACACACAACACACACACACCTACACGCACACACTACACACACTCCACACACACACACCTACACACACTACACAAACACACCTACACACAGTCCACACTCACACCTACACACACAAACATACATACACTACACACACACACACCTACACACACTACACACCTACACACACAGACCTACACACACACCTACATACACTACACTACACACACTCCACACACACACACCTACACACACTCCCCAGGTAAACCTCACGGGTCCGCTATCTCCTACAACACACACGTGTAGACACACGCACACACACAAACAGATGCACAACCACAAACACGTGTTGCACATGTGTGTTGAGGCAGTGTGGTCTGGAGCTTCTGCTGTCAGAGAGAAGGAGCGTACCTGCTGATGTGTTCGTTTTTACAGCCACCACTGCCTTTTTCCTGTTTTTGCTATTTTTTTTGCAATTCTTGCAGCCAGAGTTTTCATATTTCTTTTCTTTTTATGTCACTATAATAGCTAATCCCTTGCCACGTTAAACAAATGTCATTGTCCAGAATGGTCTTATGTTGTACGGTTCACACAATGAGAAATATCTATGACTTTGACTTGACTCTGATCCCTGCTCACAGGGTCCTGGGAACCCTGGATTCCACAGGAGGGCTGGGGTATTAAACTGTCAGAACCCAGGCGAAGGCTTCTAACTCTCTCTTGCTCTCTCTTTCTATTTACTTTTCTCTCTTTCACTTTCATTCAATCATATTCCTCTCTCTGTCTGTGACACTGCTCTAAGAGCAGCGGTGCAGAAGCAGGAAGTGACATCGTACTGCGGCAGAACTCCAGCAGTCAACTTATTGCCTTTGATGTTTGTCAAACCACCCTGGAAACTGTTTATCTTGTTGGAGGCCTTATACACACACACACATACACACACACGCACATACTAACACACAGACGCACACACACCATCGTTGTAAACATACTTCAAACTGAATGAGGAAATAAGATCTGACTCACAGATGCTCTCAACAGCACTTCTACAAGTCTACACTAGTCTCAACTCACACACACACACAACTTGCTAAGACATCAGATTTACAGGAGCAAGTGAAAGGAGTACCCTCCGATTATGGTCAGACCGATTGACTAAGTAAATACTCAGGTAGACTTGATATATGTCACCAGAAAACAGACGGGCCAACATGCAACACCCTCTGAAGGTGATCATTACTGAAAACCACCAGGTGCGCCTCAGATACTGTCATGTTATTTATCCACACCATGTGATCGTAATGGACCTGGACTATCGTGTCGGCAGTTTTAGCGGTAACAATACTTCCTCATCTGTTAGATCCACGGACGCTTTTCTTTACTGTGATTGGATCCCGGTTAGGCACCTGGGTGGAGACAGGACAGCAGGTGTTTACTCGGCGTCGCCATGACGCCAGGCGCCCAAAAAGGACAAACATCGTCTTGACAACGGAGAACAGCTGGTCCTGAGTGCAACACCTGTGTGCCCGCCCAACGACGGAGCTACTCTCACAGGTACACACACACACACACAGACACACGCACACACACACACACATACACACACACACAGACAGACAGACAGACACACACACAGACACACACACACACACACACAGACACACACACACAGAAGATGAATACAAGCAAACACACACACAGACAAACACACTCACACACACACAATAAATACAGGTGCACACACACACATTTGTACGAACGCAATCATCAGCCACGCAGTCAGCATCTGTCACAAATCACCATGGTTACCAGATACAAAAGTTACAAGATAACAGCAGGGAACATAAGGAAGGGATGAGAGAGAAAAAAAGACAAAAAAAACAATAAAGAAACACCACGCTTGTGCATCTGTTTCAGTTCTATTCCACAAGGTCAAACTCTTAATCAGTGTACAGTGCCTCAACTTACATCCTCTGTAAACTCTACTGATTCAATTGACCTGCAGCCGCAGAGAGTTCGATCAGAAGACAGTTCGGCACAATGTTATTGTTTTAAAGGTGCAAGGAAACCGGTGATGGTCCAGGGATGGGACTGTGTGTGGATTCCGGGGATTCCGCAACTCAATACGTTTCAATTCAATACAATTCAACCGCTGCTTAGGACAATTCAACCAATCTCAAAACAATACACATTACGAAGGCTTCGTGAAACAGACTGTCGTCATGTCGCTGCCACATTTCCTGTCACACATTGAAAAGTCAGTTATATCCTTTTCCGAATGACAGTTTGTCTTTCTGAGCCACAAACACGATACAGAACAGACTGTCACCAGCAGTCCTATGTCACCATGTCTGTCATGGTAACTGGTGGGATTCTGAAAGGCATATGATATTAGGAAATATGAGTCAACTTTGTTGTTTTGTGAGAACAACAAAGGCTCATTAAAACTTTCTTTGGCAACCTTATTCCTGGTTCAATGACCCCCACTAATGCACACTAAAACCTCACAGAAGGCTGCGCACATAGTCACACACTTACTGAAACACAGTCCACACATGTACACACAATCTGCACCCATCACTCACACACACTTCTGTCTGACACGAAACACACACACACACACACACACACACAAGCACACCTGTAAGCACACACACACTCCTTACACACATATTCCTTACTCTCACACACTTCTCTCTCTAAGACACAAACACATTCTGTACGCAAACACACACATTCCTCACACACACACTCTTCGTACACACACTTCTTACATACAGA
Source organism: Osmerus mordax (assembly GCF_038355195.1). NCBI lineage: Eukaryota > Metazoa > Chordata > Actinopteri > Osmeriformes > Osmeridae > Osmerus > Osmerus mordax. The sequence goes on along the minus strand of NC_090051.1, from coordinate 20,797,768 downwards.
TCTCACACTGTGCCCACGTATCAACGGTGATGAGTGGTTGCTTAGCGATTGGAGAGATTAAACAGGTAGCAGGTTAAGTTTCTAGGCAACAAGAAATATGTGTAGGTGTGTGGATAGCACACGCATGCAGGCGTGAGCGAACGAGAACGAGAGTCCGCGTTTGTCTTTTGTGCCAAAGAAATGCTGCAAGACTCGTTCAAGGAAAATGAAAAGTTCCAGTAGAGCTGTTTTCTGTCTGACCTTGTAAGCACATAGGAGCTCGACAGAAATGTAGAATTTGATAAATATTGAACAATACTCTCTTTCTATGTAAGACATTTTTCACATCATTATTCCTGGCAGCACACTCACATTTTCACAGAATTCGTAAAGATTATATTTGTAATGACAGTAATCTATTGTTAGACTTGTTGGAGGAAAGAGTATTTTCGGCCCATTGTGGCATTTCTCCAACTATTTTAAATTCTGCTGCTCAGGTGTGTGTTTTGAAAGCTGTCCTCCGCAAGACATGGGAACCAGAACAAGTGCTAAATGGGGACATTTTGAGAGTCAGGTCGAGGCCTTGTTGAACCTGTGCACAAGACTGAGGTGAACCAGTCATACCCCTGTGATGGAGGGGACATTTTAGAGACTTTTAAGATGGTAGCCTCTTTGTAAAGCACAATTTCTGCGTCTCTTTCTCTCTCTCTCTCTCTCTCTCTCTCTCTCTCTCTCTCTCTCTCTCTCTCTCTCTCTCTCTCTCTCTCTCTTCATCCTCTTCCTCGCTCTTCCCTCTCATTCTTGCTCTTCTCTCAATCTCTCCCTCCTCTCTTTCATATCCCCTCCTTCTCTGATATCTCTCTTGTCTCTCATATTGTTGCCCAGAGCAACTTGGTTGAGAGCTTTCAGGCTGCTCACCCTGCCTCTTGCCTCTGCCTCTTTCCCCGCCCTGCGACCTCTGCCTCCCTGCCTTAGACTCCCTGCCTCAGACATCCAACCTGCCTCCTTACCTCCCTGACTCCCTGCCTCTGACTCCCTACCTCTGACCCCCTGCCTCCCTACCTCTGTGCCTCCCTGACTGACTCCCTGTCTTGCTGCCTCGCTCCAAAGGATATGGAGTCAGAGCCTGTGTGTGTCATTTCCATAACGTTACAACAGCTGTTGTTTTTCATACACCCGCATCCTCAGATACACACTTAACCATATGGCTTTGTTGAGAGAGAATGGAGAGAAGGAGAAGGAGAGAAACTAGAGAGGGTACAATTTCTGGGGAAATTGTAGGGTGTGCTTGCTTGCTTGCGTCAGTTGCACAGGGGTCCGTTTTTTAATGACATTTTTACAACTGATATTTGGTATATTTTATATAAAAATGCATAGGACCTACTTATAATTTATAAAGATTACATAGATTTAAAAGCATCTTTTTTGATGCTCAGAACTGCTCTTTTTCAGAGCTCCTATAAAATTGGGAGCCTATCAATTCGACGTGTGAGCGTATTCTTTTGTTTTCTGATTGATTATTTACAACTCAAAATACGAGTGAAGTGTAGAATGAAATATGATGTCTTCTCATTTCCCCTGCAAGAGGCAGCCTCATAGCTGAATCAACGAATACATTTGGCAGACCGGTGTAAAAATTGACCTAATCTCTATGACTTAAACGTCCTTTTAAGTTTTCCCTTCTCGTGATATTGCTGGCATGTAGCCTACTCATATTGCATTCATTCATGAATAAAGAACCCCCTTTGAAGATTATTCTACGACGTTACCGGCAGTAGAAGATGGAATCGCGATTCAAACAGTACCATCTGCTAACTGAAAATATGCCCCCAAAAACGTAAATAAGTTTGACATTTATTTAGTGGAAAATCGCTCATTCATAAAAAAGCTCACTGGTAGCGATCATTGTCAGTAACAACGCAAAATGCGATATAGCCCTGTGTGGAGAAGCTGCCCCGGTAAATTCTACAACAGTACAGTACTACTGTAGACTGTGTTCGTCTTGGTACAGTAGCGATTGCGTTGTTTGAATTCGATCTAAGTTATCACCCTGGCCTCTTTACCTGTGGCGTTGTACGGTTTAGGCTGAAATTAATTATACATTTTTATTAATTATTTTCTTGAACAGATTGACAAAGTTTAGGCTGTGGCAATGAAGTTCAGGTTAGTTGTCAGATAGTTTCACCTATTGAAAGACTTGATTTAAGTAAGGGGAGTGCCGAACATGTTCTGTGGCCGTTTGACTTCCTAAACAGCTGTGTAGATGTTTTTGTAGTGTCTCGCGTAGGCTACAGCATTGCAGTGAGCAACACTGGTTTGAAACCACAGGTAATGATAATGTCACCAACAAATCGTTTACTTGTAATGTAATGTCATAATAAATCCTACAACGAAAATGTATTTGTGAGGAATGTATATTTTAACGATTGAAAACAGATGCATCATAGACCACTGTAGTATGTGTTGCCCGGGCAACAGAGGCTAATGTCATGATGCTAATACTTCAGTGAAATAGTAGACTACCGTTTCCGAAAGTAGATGTGGGCCTACTTCCTTAATAATATCAGCTAATATTGTACATTACATTTCACAATTGTGTTTCACATCACAAAGTAAAATGAGTAAATAGTTATCACCCTGGCCTCTTTACCTGTGGCGTTTCTGCAGCTGCCTTGCAGTAAAGCTATAGTTAGCCTAGGTATCCCCCAAGTTAACAGATGCGAAACGACTGTTCTGCTACAGGTAGTCACGCATGTTTTCGTGACGTTAGTGATGTAGTGACGTTAGTAACGTCAGTGACTGTGGCTAGCAAATTAGCTACCGTTAGCTTCACTTTTCGCCACAAAAACTTAACTTGAGCCTAAACCATACAACGGAACGTAAATCCCAATAGAAGAAACTCAATCGCTACCAAGACGAAACTTTTGACACCTAGATTGTCTATGTAGAGAGAGAGAGAGAGAGAGAGAGAGAGAGAGAGAGAGAGAGAGAGAGAGAGAGAGAGAAAGAGAGTGCAAAGAGCAAGAAAGGCTGGATAATAGCTTCTGAATGGTGTTTACTTTCTCTACAGATGTTTCTGGTGAAAATGTGTTCAGGCCCCATCCATAATATCATCATGGAGCATTAACTAACTCAGGATTAACTAACTCAGGATGAACTAACTCAGCTCCACAGACCAGCTTCGTGGTTGGAGCCACTAGGATCATTTCCCAGATCAATCACTGGGGGTGTGTGTGTATCGGGGTTGTGTGTGTGAAGGGGAGGGGGGTCAAGGTTTGCAGTGATTGATCGGGCCATGGGTACTGTATTTATGGTCTGTTCCCCCACTCCCCCCCCCCCCCCCCCCAGCCCTCTCCCAACCTCTCCACCTCGAAGTAGGATTGAGTGCCATGGGGACAGGGAGAGGGCGGATGTGTGTGTGGGGGGGGGAGGTCTCAAGGTCTGCAGCGTGCCCTCTGGGAGCAGAGGGGACTCTCCAGAGATCAGACTGTCCACCTAGGAGGGCTTGACGTTGGAGAGCGGAAGGACCCTCAGGACTGAGGACTGAGCAGTCATGGAGATCAAGGGAGGTTAAAACGACTGTTCTATACCACATCCTTAACTTACACACACACACACATGCACGTGTGTGCACAGATGGCTCTGACAGGCAGCTAGGATGTTAGGGCAGTAGTTATGGCCTGTGGGCCTGTCTCCAGGGAGCAGTGCAGTGATTATTGGATCTGATGTATTGTTCCTTGACAGTTTGACTCCATCGTTCGGAGATTGGGAAGGTGAAACGAGACGGCTCCTGACGCAGGCGTAACCATGGCAACGCCGTGCGAGGGAACGTGCGTGTGTGTTTGCATGTGGGCTTGTGTGTGCGTGCGCGCGTTTGCATGTGAGTGCGCACGTGTGTGTGTGTGTTTAACCGCTGTATAATATAGAGGAAATGAACCCCTCGTGTGACACAGGTTTGGAGTTATGGACTCAATATGTGATCATAAGACAAGTTATGGCAGCAGTACCAAGGGCATGGGGGCGGGGGGGTCATCGATCAGGCCAGCCGGCCCAGCGGACAGCCTCCTTACTGGGGGAGTTTATGGGGACAGGCAGGCTCCCTACCCCCCTCCCTGGTTGTTCTGATTAGTGACTGTAAAAATGGACTTTCTGTCTGGTCACAGAATGATCCGTGCACATTGGGTGTGTTGGGTTTTACATCAGCATGATGCTTGTTAGATTTAGGCTTCCAGACGTCCCCCCTGTGGCTTAGGTGATTGATGAGGGAGCCTCACCCAAAGTGGGTAGGTGAGGCGCGACCCCAAGGTACAAAACCGATTCTCAAACAGTTGTAGATACAGGCTAGATTTCCTGAGCTGTTCAATAAATAAATAAAAAATCGGATTATTTTCCACATAAATGTGTCTGCCAGCTACAGTGTATTTAAACCATTCTCCATCATTCAAGTGTGTGTGTGTGTGAGCGTGTGTGTGTGTGTGTGTGAGCGTGTGTGTGTGTGTGTGTGTGAGCGTGTGTGTGTGTGTGAGCGTGTGTGTGTGAGCGTGTGTGTGTGTGAGCGTGTGTGTGAGCGTGTGTGTGTGTGTGTGTAAGTAGAAATGAGGGATTCCTGGAGAAAAAACGACGTAACACCAGTGACACATGCCCACACGCACGCAGAGTTAATACTTAAAACGTTTGCAATATGCTCCCCATTTAGATCACTTTAGCATCACAAAGCTTGACCTGCATTTTCTCTCTAATGCCATCAAAACAAACTGCTGCCTGAAATATGGACTGCTGCCAATCTCTCTCTCTCTTTCTATCCCTCCCTCTCCCTCCCTCCCTCCCCTCTCTCTTTTTCTCTCTTTCTATCTCTCCCTGTCCCTCCCCCTCTCCCCCCCCCCCTCTCTCTCTCTCTTTCTCTCTCTCTCTGTCTCTCCCCCCTCTCTCTCTCTGTCTCTCTCTCTTCCTCTCTCTCTCTCACTCTTGCCTCCAATATCTCTAAACATATTCTTCCCCTCCTTACCCCTGTACCCTGTGTTTTCTGAGAAACCATTATGCTAATCCTAATCTGACTTTGCAAACAACATTACTGACTGAGATGTAGCACAGTGTACCATGACAAATTAGCATATGTGTAATCCATCATTGTGTAATTCATCAGATTGGGTCTGTTCTGCAGGGCTCTGGACATGCTCTGTCTTGTGATTGGTTGTGTTGCTTAAACCTGTCCAATCCTTTCAGATCTAAGACAAGTGCTTCAGAAAACATGGGCTTTGGGTTTTTCAGTGTGTAAACGTGTGCTTGTGTGTGTCTATGAGTGCCTGTGTGTGTGTGTGTGTGTGTGTTTGCCATGCAGGATTGAGATTCTGGGACGAATGCCATGGAATGGATGGAGGTTATTAGAGCATGTCTCCCAGCTCCTCACCAATCAACAGGTTGTCTGCATGATAAAAGCTTCATGTTTACCCCATCAGGATCTGGCTAATGTATATTTACTGCTTTGTTTATCATGTGTGTGTTTAATATGTGTGTGTGATGCTGTGTATGTGTGTGCATTCAGATGCTTATACATCTCCTTAAATTCAGTTGACAGATTCAATCTGCCGTTGATCATTCTATTAAAACACACACAAACAAACACACACACCCACACACTCCTAGGAAACAAAGCTTTTCTCTGAGCCATGTGCATGTCAGGATTTGGACCTGGACACACACAGTTCATCCAACAGTAGGGGTTCATTCATCTTTGCCAGGTCTGATATCATCACTGTCGCTGTAACACACGGCCCTGTGTCCACACACGCAAATGCAAACTCTCTCTCTTAAACATTACATTTACATTTTACATTTAGTCATTTAGCAGACGCTCTTATCCAGAGCGACTTACAGTAAGTACAGGGACATTCCCCCGAGGCAAGTAGGGTGAAGTGCCTTGCCCAAGGACACAACGTCAGTTGGCATGACCGGGAATCGAACTGGCAACCTTCGGATTACTAGTCCGACTCCCTCACCGCTCAGCCACCTGACTCCCTACTTAAACACACGCACACACTTACACACACACACACACACACACTTACACACACTCGCCAATGATCATCCAATCTCTGAGGTTTGCTTCCTCTTTCAGACATCAGAAGATCAGAACCTTTCAGAATCAGCTCTCACTCAGTGGATTAACCTGTCTGGCCCTACTTGTGCTGTGCCTCCCCTCCCCTCCCCTCCCCCCCCTGCCCCTCCCCTCCCCCCCTCCTTAGTGAGGGTGATTACATATACATTTAGTCACTTAGCAGACACTCTTATCCAGAGCGACTTACAGTAAGTACAGGGACATTCCCCCCAAGGCAAATAGGGTGAAGTTCCTTGCCCAAGGACACAACATCATTTTTCATAGCCGGGAATCAAACCATCAAACCAAATCCAATATTACTAGTCCGATTCCCTATGATTACAGGTACTTAGTGAGTACAAATGCGTTGTTTTTCTATTGTTGGATCGTCCAGTCCCCAGGTAATGCTGTCTGCAGTGTTGGGTCGGCTGCAGGAGGGGGGGGGGATGTGCGGAGGGCTGGGAGTTTCTGGGGCCTTGAGAGCATGCAGACTGTAAAAGTCCAGCTCAGATTTACACTGCTGTTAATGTCTGAACGCAGCCACAGCCTGAATGGGGCTGCAAGGAGAAATGAAGAAAGAGGCACACACACACAGATATACACACCACACACACACACACACACAGACATACACACAAACATATGGATACACAGAGACAGATGGACACACACACACATACTTAGACATACTACAGTAGAACACATAAACTAGAACACACATAAAAACCCTGTAACAATCGATTTGTACACACATACACACATTGCACTGAAGTGGTCAATGTTCGCTGAACTGAACCAAGACAAAAAGACACCACAAACCTATCCAACCAAAGAGAGGAGAGAGGTGAGGAGAGGAGGAGAGCAGAGGAGAAGAGAAGAGAGAAGAGAGGAGAGATGAGAAGAGAAGGAAAGAAAGAAAGGAGTGATAAAGGGGATGATGAAATGAAGAAAGAGTGGATCTTCCTCCTCCCTCCTGGCTGCGTCAGTGTCAGGTGGGGAGGAAGCTGATTCATGCTGCCAGGAACGGACAGACAAGGAAGGAGGGAGAGAGGGAGGGAGGGATGTTAGGGAGGGAGGGAGGGAGAGAAGGAAGGAGGGAAGGAAGGAGGGAGAGAGGGAGAGAGAGAGGGAGGGAGGTTAGGGAGGAGAGAGAGAGGGAGGGAGGTTAGGGAGGGAGAGAGAGAGGGAGGTTAGGGAGGGAGAGAGGGAGGGGAGGTTAGGGAGGGAGAGATGTTAGGGAGGGATGTTAGGGAGGGAGGTTAGGGAGAGAGGGAGGGAGGGAGAGAGGGATGTTAGGGAGGGAGAGAGGGAGGGGAGGGAGGTTAGGGAGGGAGGGAGGTTAGGGAGGGAGGGAGACAGGGAGGGATGTTAGGGAGGGAGAGAGAGAGGGAGGGAGGTTAGGGAGGGAGAGAGAGAGGGAGGTTAGGGAGGGAGAGAGAGAGAGAGAGAGGAGGGAGGGAGGTTAGGGAGGGAGAGAGAGAGGGAGGGAGGGATGTTAAGGGAGGGAGAGAGGGAGGGAGGGGATGTTAGGGAGGGAGAGAGGGAGGGAGGTTAGGGGAGAGAGGGAGAGAGGGATGTTAGGGAGGGAGAGAGGGAGGGAGGGAGGGAGGTTAGGGAGGGAGGGAGGTTATGGAGGGAGGGAGAGAGGGAGGGAGGGATGTTAGGGAGGGAGAGAGGGAGGGATGTTAGGGAGGGAGGGAGGGGAGGGAGGGAGAGGAAAGGAGGGAGAGAGAGGGAAGGAGGGTGGAAGAAGGGATGGAGAGAGGGAAGGAGGAAGGGTCCTAAAACTGAGTTGAATGTGTGAAAAAGCACTCTGCCAATAGTGGCCGTAAAGCTTAAGCGACGGCAGGCACAAACCAATGAATCAGTGTGTCATAGGGGTGGAGAGATCTTTACAGCACAGACCAACACCACCCTCCCCCATCCTGCCTCTACTACCCTCCTCCATCCATGTCAATGTACCCGTAAGTAAATTAGCTGACAAGGTAGATATGACACATTGTTGTGGTCTCAATAATACTTGTAACTCTTTCTACCAAACAGAATCCAATCCATTCTCCTCCCCCCCCTCCTCTCCTCTCCCCTCATCTCCCCTCTTCTCCTCTCCTCTCCCCTCATCTCCATTCTTTCTTCCCCCCCGCACACTCTCTTACCATTCTCTATCAGATGTGATGCTGTTTTTGTCTCAAGGTCTATTCCATCCACATTTGGAAGGTGAAGTGGCTTCATCCCGAGCCCAGCAGCATTGTCGTCCCTTTCAACGCAACAAAAATGTGGGTTGACACTGTCACCAACCAGTCACATGTCCAATGTCTCAATCAACGACCCCCCCCAAAAAACCTCTCCTGTCCTTCTCCTCTGAATGTGGAGATGTGTTTCGGGGTGCACTGGTGTGCCTGGTGTGACAGAGAGAGACAGCAGAACACCTGAGGAGGGGCAGGTTTGGGTGAGGCTCGTCACGTTGGGAGGGTTGTTCCCCAGGGAGTGTGGTGGGTTGTGTCACGGTGCAGTCTGGGCTCACATCTCCGTCTGCAAACACCTCCAGGGTCCCTGTGGGACGCGAGGCAGGAGGACAGATGCCAGGGGTGGCCTTCAGACAGGAGAGAACGGCCGCGGGGAAAAAACTGACTGAGCCGTTTTTAGGGGAGTTGTCGTAAACAGCGCGGATATCAGAAAAATAAGATGTTGGTGATGTTCAGAGATGTTTCCGTCCGGTGTCGGTGTCTCTGTTTACAGATAGGCTGTGTTTTCTCCACTTTTTCCCTGCACCTGACATTTTCCGATGGTTGTCATAGTGATCCGCCACACTCAGGGGCTCTGGCTCAGGATTATTTATGGATTTTAGTTTAGATTAGAAATCTATAAACAATTCTGTCAGAGACCAGGACTTCCTGTGGGACGTCTAGCAGGCTGATGCAGACAAGACAACAGGCCACAAATAAAACAGCTCACACCATCTCCCCTCTCTGGCATTGCTCACCACTTTATAGCTGTCAATGCTCGCTGTAAAAGAATCGCATTAGGCAATCGTAATATGCTAATTGCAGGTCCAGCTTTTTATTTTATTTTTATTGAGCAATAAACTTAATGGAGTTTTCTTTCATTTGTTGTTTTGTAAGTATTTACACATTTATTTATGCAAGTTTTTCTTTATTGTCATATTTTATGTTTCAAGTGGAGGCTGGGATGAGTAGCTAATGAGTAAAGGGGATGACTAAATTGAATACATAAATGAACCTGTCTCATTAAAAACTTCGTTTAGTTTTTTTCTCCCTGACGTTGTTGACTTAGGTGTTACCTTGACCAGCAAACATCCCGTGTTCATGCAGCATATAATGTGACAGTAAATATGCGGGGGGGGGGGGGGGGGGGGGACCTGGCAACGCCTGGCCCCACACCTGCGTGTCAGGGGCCACCTGGGCCTCCGTCTGCAGGCCCCCGCCCTGGACGTCACCCAGACACACTGGCTGGGCCGGGGGGAGGAGGGGGGAGGAGGGGGGAGGGGGGAGAGAGAGAGAGAGAGAGAGAGAAAGGAAGAGGAGAGAGAGAGAGAGAGAAAGGAAGGAGAGAGAAAGGAAGGAGAGAGGAGAGAGAGAGAGAGAGAGAGAGAGAGAGAGAGAGAGAGAGAGAGAGAGAGAGAGAGAGAGAGAGAGAGAGAGAGAGAGAGAGAGAGAGAGAGAGAGAGAGGGGGATGTAGCAGGAGGGAGAGGGAACAAGTGAAGAAGAGGGAGAAGCTGAAGGAGAGAGAGAGAGAGAGAGAGAGAGAGAGAGAGAGAACATCCTGCACAGAGACACATACCTGACATGCTGTACGTCAGAAAGAGAGAGAAGGAGGGAAAAGATGTAATCACCCACACACCACCCACTCCTCTCAGCTGTTTAGCTGAAGGGAGGGATGGAAGGAAGGAAGGAAGGAGAGATGGAGAAAAGGAAAGATGGAGGGAGTAAAGGAGGATTTGTTCAGAGAGGAGGTGCAGCAGAGGTTATCGGTCCACTGTGCAGAGGCTTGCAGTGAGTCAGTCGGAGCTCTAAAGTGCCACAGCACAGCTCTCCACTATAAATAATACTGATGAACTCAGAACTTCATACCACAAGTTACACACAAATAATTCACCTGCAGTTTGAGAAGATAAAAACATTCCGAAAAGTTGTATGGCCGACATGGAAATCAACAAGATATTTGATAGGAAGTTTGAAGGACTGTAATGTTGAACTGAAAGTTTGTGTGATCATGACTGATACAGGGATTGTCAAGTAAGATTGAGCATTTATGAAATGTTAAATGAACTGATTCTGTTACAGTATGTGGCCTCCTCTACCTTTTCAAGTCGTGTCTCATGGGCTTACTGAAGTGCTGCAGCTGTCTGTGTGTGTGTGTGTGTGTGTGTGTGTGCGTGTGCATATTTTCCATATGTGTTGTGTGTGTGTGTGTCAGGAGAGATGGGATGACAGCATGTTTGTCACAAGTGTCCCAGTCTGCTGCTTCAGAGTGACAGTGCAAGATGGATGTCTCTCAGAAGCTTGCACGCTTCAGCAAACACACAGCCCTCTCTCGCTCACACACACACACACACACGCACATCCCACACATATGCCCAAAGTAAGAGTACATGGTGATATCTGCTTCATGCCCAAATAGAACCGCACATAGCACAGTTCCTATCTTCTCAACAATATTTGATAGCTTCTTCTCCCCTCCTCTCCGGTCTTCTCCTCTACTCTGGCCTGACACCAGACAAAAAGAGGGCTTCAGGATGTCATGCAGGCTGAGTTTCCACAGCAATCACATACACACAAAAACACCCCCCACACACATCCCCCACACACACCTCACTGGAACAGGTGTCACACCTGGTTTGTGTGGAATCTCCTGTGTTCGGGGTGACCTCCTGGTCTCCAAGCAACACGCCTGTCTGGCTGATGGCCCCCTGCAGATAAAAATGCTGTATGTATTTGAATGTGTGTGTGTGTGTGTGTGTGTGTGCATTTGAGCGTGTCTGTGTGTGTGTGTGTAGTATATGTGCCTGTATGAAGAATAGTGTATTTGCCTTAGCCATGATAACGGTCCTCGAACACTTCAAAACATGACCCAAATTAAGCATTTATACAGGACTCTTCTGACCCCCTCTCTCTCTTCCCCTCTCCTCTCTCTCTCCTATCTCTCAGTTCAGTTCGCTTTATTGGCATCTCTCTCTCTCTCAGGCACCTCTGTCTCTCTCTCTCTCTCTCTCAGGCCCCTCTCTCTCCCTCTCTCTTCCGGGGGGTAAAGTGGGCAATCCTGCCTGTCGTCCTCTCTCAGTCTCTTCTATCAGGAAACCTTTTGTTGCCACAAACACACACACACACACATAACCATACACACTGATACAACTGTAATCCCCCCCCTCTCAGCCTTTAATGGAAGGCTTTACCAGAAAAGGATTGGGGGGGAAAACTGCATAGAAAAGAGAGAAAAATGTGTTAAGAAACAGAGAAGGCTAAAGATTCATTCTGGTGGAGAGAACCGACAAGAATAGGAGACAGTTGTGTGGGTTCCAGATGTCGAGGTAGAGCAAGTGTGTGAATGTGTCTGTATGTGTGCGATAGAGAGAAACCAGATAAAGAGAAAGAAAGTTAGAGAGAGAGGGAGAGGGAGAGGGAGAACCAGAGAAAGAGAGATTACTGGGCTCATTTGTCATCAGCACTGTCAGATGAAGAGAAATACAGTTTTCAGGACTTATCTGCACCCACAGTACACAATCTGGATTACTGGAGTCATACTGGAGCCCACCGGTAACCTATGACTGGGCCACACACTCACACATGCCCCTTGTGGTCTGAGGCATCTACAGAAATCATAATTAGGTTTGCTATGTTGTACTAAGATAGATAACTGTTCGGTATAGAAGAAGTCTTCATGCTAGCAAGTGTGTGTTATGACATGAACTTATCAGAAGCTTCCCTGTGTGGATTTTCTATTTCATCAAATGTGTGTGACTGTTCATTGGCTCGTTTCACTGATAGCACGTACTGTCTCACCCACTATTGTTCTGACAGAGGCCATGTCATGGTGCTCTGTATTTAGGAATGCGTAGGCTAGCGGAGACCAGGCAAGGTCAGCTGGGAAATATGCAAATGAGACGTATGAATCAGCCTATCCAAACGTGGGTTGTGTTAGGGTTATATAAAGGCCATGCTTCAACAATAGTATGGATGGCCGTGCTCTCTACATTATCTGGAATGAGATTGAGAGAGACAGAGAGAGAGAGAGAGAGCGAGAGAGAGAGAGAGAGAGAGAGAGAGAGAGAGAGAGAGAGAGAGAGAGAGAGAGAGAGAGAGAGAGAGAGAGAGAGAGAGAGAGAGAGAGAGAGAGATTATGGCAGGAGGCAGGAGGACTGAGAGAGAAGGAGAACCGTTGAAACATTTTTTTGCGTCAAACCCGCAGGTTCTGAAATGTTACCAGAGACAAAAGAGAACTCCACTGGGTCCTTGCACAAGGGCGATTACCACCCTGATTCTCCATTACAAAGACACTCACACACACACACACGCATACACACACACATGCAGAGACACACATACACTTACAAACATGCACACACACACATGCATGCACAGACACACACACACTCACACAGTGTCTTAATGGAGCCAGTCTCCAGGCAAATACCAAGAGTGTGTATCCAGTCTGTTTTTTCTCATGGGAGTCATGGTAATCAAAGAGGATGCACACTAACATGATTTAACCTGGCTGCAGTATGCGTGTGTGTGTGTGTATCTGTGTCTGTGTGTACCTGTTATGACCATGTTTGTGTCTGTGTGTCTGTGTGTGTGGTTGTCTGCATGTGTGTGTCAAACAAATCATGCAACTTAGCAGACTAAAATGAATTGTCCTGAGTAATGGTTTAGCTATACGTGACCTGACACTCATTCATTATGATGGGAGACTGCATGGCTAACATGCCTGGCACATGGCTAAAACACACACTCACACACACACACACACACACTCACACCCACACACCAGAACAAAGGTCATCAATCAATCATGAGTCCATCTTAACGTCAGAGGCCACTGTGATGCATTCAACTGAAGTTAGCATTGCACATCTCACAGTGTGCCCGTCTGTCTCAGTGTGTACGTCTGTCAATGTGTATTTCAGTGTCACAGTGTGTGTGTGTGTCTGTGTCTGTGTGTGTAGGTGATTCTCTGTATGTATTTGAGTGGCTGTGTGTGTTTGCGTGTGTGTGTATGTGTGTGTGTGTGTGTGTGTGTGTGTGTAGGCATTGCAGCTCTCTCATTATCTTCCTGTCACACACTCTTACATCCCAAGACTGCATACATGAGGAATACATTTGATGCTCAATGGGATGGAAATTACCACAAACAAAACAAAGATACACACACACACACACACACACACACTCTCTCGTTCACACACACACACAAACACACACACACACACACACACACACACAGAGACACTCACACACTCACACAGGAATACACAACAAACAAACATGCGTAGACAAACAAAGAATCCACATTAGCATGCAGCCTCCAAGAATATAAATGCACACATCCACATCCACATCCAGCACACATCATGTTTTATCAGTTGTCTCCCTTAAAGAAGCGGAAGGAGGGGGGCAGAGATGGAGGAAGATAAAGAACGAAAGAGAGAGGGGAAAGAGGAAAAGATACAGTGAGTAGCTGAGATCCTTGCTTTGTCAACCTTAGCATCATTTTTAACAGTGTGAATTCATCTGAACGTACATGTAATCTTAGCTAGTTTGAAAACATATATATAGAATTTACTTTGTTAATCTATGAGCCAGTAGTTTAACATTAAGTGGAATTTATGTTGAGCGTATTTAGCAATATTGGCGAGGTGCCTCAGAGAGAGACAAATCTTTAAATAAACTGGGTGACAATTAGGAGGGTCATGTAAGAGATTCAGCACACAGGAGAGTGTGATCATCAGCCAAACAAAGATGTATTAAACATTTAACTTGTTTGGTACATCTGTAGCAGAAATGTTTCTGAAAGTATGTTTTGCGACCCAAACAATCAAGGCTGTCAAAATCAATTTTTCACAGTTCAATACCAATAAAGACAATATAGTCATGAGGGAAATTGACACAATAGTCTAGTTTTCAGACACACACACACTCAAACACTCTCCCTCCCTTCATGCAGTAGAGACCCACTTTGTCACAGCCAGCTTGGTGTTCAATAATGGTCTACTCAGCTGGAGAATACACACACATATGCATACACACACACATACACACACACACGCACGCGCGCACACACACACACACACACACAGCATGCTCCTCTCCAGAAACAATCGGATGGGAAGGCGTTTGGTTTCCACAAGGGGGCATTTTGTATATAGCTCTCTTATAGAAACGCTTATAGCTCAAACCCACACAGATGCAGCTCCTTCAAAGTGCACAGCCATCTTCATCTGCGGGATCACAGTGGTGTGTGTGAGTTCAGAACCCGCTCGTGTGATCAGCGTCTCCTATCAAAACCTGTAAACAATACAAGTATTGCTGCCATCTTACATCAGCTATCTCACACACATCCACACACACACACACACACACACACACATACACACACACACACACACACACTCACACACTCACACACTCACACACTCACACACTCACTCTAAGCACAGCAGGTGGCTTGGGTTCATTCTAATATGAAATATGACTTGCATGTGGACTACAGATGATGTGTGTTGCAGCATGGATGGGACCCTGTGTGACCATCCCCTCCTTCTCCTCCATCCTCACATCCTCTCTTCCATCCTCTCTCTTCTCCCACCCCATCTCCTGTCCTCTCCCTCCTCACGTTCTCTCCTCCCTCGTCCCATCGCTTACTTTCTCCTCCTCTCTCCTCCTCTCTCCTCTCTTCTCCTCTCTTCTCCTCTCTCCTCCTCTCTCCTCCTCTCTCCTCCTCTCTTCTCTCTTCTCCTCTCTCCTCTCTCCCCTCTCCCCTCTCCCCTCTCCTCCCTCAGACACACTCCTTCCTCACTCTTGTGCCCCCTGTTCTCCTCCAGCTCATCCCTCCCTCTCTCTCTCCCCTCCTCTTCACACAGCAAGACAAGTTTGGCTGCGTTGGTCTATTTTCTCCCAAGGCGTGTTCCAGTTTATCTGTCTTTCACACACCTCCTCCTCTCTCTGCCTCTATGGCATTGATTCTGCACACACACACACACACACACACACACACACACACACACTTACCCTGCAATACTCTTCCCCAAGGGGCGGGGAGAGGGGGGGGGGCTGAACAGAACCGGTTGGTGGGGTAACAGACCCACCAGGGAAAGAGGTGAGGGATGGGAGAGGGGGGAGGAAGGTAGCAGGGAGAGGAGGAGAGATGGGTCAGCAGGGAGTCAGCAGATAGACAGCGGGAGGAAAGGTGTCATTCAGCCGGTAGAACATGCCGATGGCACTAGCTGCTTGTAGGTCAACAGGACAACAGAGGGACGACTGGAGATACATACTAAACACACCCTCCCACTGGGCTGCCTGTGTGTGTATGTGTGTGCGTGCGTGTGAAACCAAGATTTTTGTTGCTCGCCAAGCAAACCATGTCTTGAACTCCACCTTTCTCTTTAAAAATCCCCATGGGACAAACATAAACATCTAATCTTTCCTCTAGGAGACATCAGTTCTATGAAGAAAGGCCTGTCTTATCTCCCTCTCTCCCTCTCCCTCTCCCTCTCCCTCTCCCTCTCCCTCTCTCTCTCTCTCCCTCTCTCTCTCTCTCTCTCCCCCTCTCTCCCTCTCTCTCTCCCCCTCTCCCCCTCTCCCTCCTTTTATCTCTCCATCCCTTTCTTTCTCTCCCTCTCTCTCTCTCCTTCTATTTATCTCTCTTTCTCTTCGTGACTCATATTTAATGTGATAAATAGTGTGTCCATTCATCCTCCAGTCAACCATTTAGCATTCCTTATGGGTCCTCATCACACTCCATCTGACCACTGTTATCTAGTGGTCCGCTGAGGGCGCCACTCTGCATACTCAGCAGTTCTCCACGACACACTCACACCCACACACACTCAAAAACACACACACCTCCGAAACACACGTGCGTCACTAGAAACACCACATTATACATATTTAATGAACGTTTAGGAGCAAGAGCTGCATCCTTAGCGAGCGTGGCGATGAAAGCAAGCTGGCGGTCGAACCCCAGGAGAACTCCCGAACGCAAAAACCACAGAAGAAGACATGCTTCCACTCTCTTCCTCTCCATGACTCCAACACACATCTCCCTCTACATTTCCATACGTCCGGCGCTCCCTGTTTGACTTTCCCTCTCTCTCATGCTCGGTCCAACGTGCCTATAGCTGGTACCTTATCAGCGGGCCTGTATGGAGTCAGGTGGCTGAGCGGTTAGGGAATTGGGCTAGTAATCTGAAGGTTGCCAGTTCGATTCCCGGCTGTGCCTTGGGCACATAGGGTGAAGTGCCTTGGGCAAGGCACTTCACCCTACTTGCCTCAGGGGGAATGTCCCTGTACTTACTGTAAGTCGCTCTGGATAAGAGCGTCTGCTAAATGACTAAATGTAATGTATGGAGAAGGCATGCTGCGGGCATGCTAACAAAGACCAGGCTGAATGGGGGGGTTCCACCGAGCTCGAGTGAGGGCCTCGAGCTGCTGCTCACCTGCATCTGTGGAGTCAAACTGGGTCTGTTTATCAAATGGCCTGGCAGTCAATGGACTGCATGCTGATGGCGGGTCGATGTGCAATCGACATCGTAGTTCAGATGTGCGTGCGGGTCTGCGTGTTGGTCGGGTGTGTGTGGCTGTGTCGCGGGTGTGTGTGTGTGTGATATTGCTTCCTCATTTCCAGGGCTTCCGTCGTTTTCATCTTGATTAAAGACATGAGCCGTAGGTGCTCACAGGTAATGACTATGATAACAACGTGAGGATAATGTGGAGGTCATGAATACCTGAGTCCTCGGAGAGAGGGGGGAGGAGGGATGCACTGAAGAAAGAGTTGTCTGGGTTGAAGTTGAAATCTTTAATATCCTCTCACAGGCCCTGATTCAATGCCCCCCCCCCCCACACACACACACACAGACAGACACACACACACACACACACACACACACTTCCATTCCATTCTCTGATATCATCCTGTTAACTCAAATGGAAAATGGGATGTTTAGCTTGCCGCTAATGGATTGTGCATTTCAATAAAGTGGTGCCGCTGGGTAAAACTTTCCCTACCTCTACATCCAGACCTCTGTATTAGGAAGCTGGGGTACATTATGGTCGGATCAGGCCTGGTATTGAGGCACAGCACTGTAGGAACAGGACTGGTATTTTACACACTGCTGGTCCAGAGAGAGAGAGAGAGTGAACAAGCACACAGCTGTCCCGTAGGATAATCAGTCGGTGGATCGACTCCTCACTGACACAGAACTGTAACTGAAGAACAAACCTTTCTTAGTCTGAGACAGAGAGGGAGGGAGACAGAGATGGAGACTCTTCAGTCAGGGGTATTTTATGTAATGGTGCACAGTCTACCACACAGAGGAGTGTGACCCATTTCCAGGCATGCAAGAGACGACTGTCCTCATGCTCAGTGCTCATGCTCAGTGCATGACTCTGCTGCCTCTAACTGTTCGGTTAGAGCTAATCAGATGACCTGTATTACATTTACATTTAGTCATTTAGCAGACGCTCTTATCCAGAGCGACTTACAGTAAGTACAGGGACATTCCCCCAAGGCAAGTAGGGTGAAGTGCCTTGCCCAAGGACACAACGTCAGTTGGCATGACCGGTAAATCGAACTGGCAACCTTCGGATTACTAGCCCGATTCCCTCACCGCTCAGCCACCTGACTCCCCTGTATGTAATGCCCCTTAGAAGTACGGTGGTATCTTGCCTATTAGCCGATGAAACACATTCTCTTTCTGTAAATTTCAGCTTTTGTGACTTTTATCCTTCATATAGTGTTCAAATAGGAGGTTTATAGCATGATGTATGTTCATAGAATTTTAGTAAAGCTTCTTTTTGGAAAAGCTTTGTCTGGTAGATTTATAAATGGTCACAAAGCCTGTGTGTGTGTGTGTGTGTGTGTGTGTGTGTGTGTGTGTGTGTGTGTGTGTGTTGCGGTGGGACCACTGGGTATGTTTGAGGTGTAAGTGGAGAAGAGATTGCACGCTGGGATTATCAGCCACAGGCCTTCTTGGCATCTAGCCCAACTCTGTGTGTGTTTGTGCGTGTGAGTGTATTTGTTGCACCTGTGAGTGACTACGTTTAAATGTGTGTGAATGCTTGTGTATGTGTGTGTGAATGTGTGCGTATATGCGTGAGTGTGCATGTGTGTGGATGTGTGTGTGAGTGCGTATATGCGTGTATGTGGGTGTGTATGTGTACGTGTGTGCTCAGCCTTGTCACGGCTCCCTCCCAGTCCAAGCGTCTGTGATGGCCACACTAGAGACTCCAAAGATGATCTGGCCCGCTCTGCTTCTCACTGCCGGAGCAATCAGCCATCCTTCCTCCCAGCGTACACAAATCGCAATCAGGCCCTTTGAGAGGAGACAAGCGTCGTTTGACTCTGCAACCCCCCCCATTCCTTATCCCCCCCCAAGCCCCCGTCCCTTACCCCCCCCCCCCCCCAGCCCCCCCATCCCTGCTCCAGACCCACAGACAGCAGACTGGGATCTAATCAGCTGCTGTGTAAATATAGCTGGAAGAGGATAATAAACAGACAAACACAAACACAAAGAGATAGAGTAGCAGGGTAGAGGGATGATATGAAGGGAGGAGGGAGGGAGGGAGGACGGATGATGGATGAAGGAGGAGGAAGGATGATGGAGAGAGTCAGAAGGAGGAGGAGGGATGAGGAGAAGGGTCGATGGAAGGAGCAAGGGATTACGCAACTCAAACCAGACATAAGAATCTGATCAGTGAATATAATCTGCTTCTATTTCACCACGTGAGGATTCTTTTTTCCATTAACACTGTTTTACTCAGTTCATTTCTATACTAATCAAAACAGTTACCTATGAGTCATTCTCTAATAAAAATGTGTTCAATCACTCACTTATTCCTATTATACATGTATTGATATTGTTTTTCGTGAAGAGAAGAGGAGGGAGGCAGGGTGGGAGGCAGGGTGGGAGGCAGGGAGGGAGGCAGGGCGGGAGGCAGGGCGGGAGGCAGGGTGGGAGGCAGGGAGGGAGGCAGGGAGGGAGGCAGGGTGGGAGGCAGGGAGGGAGGCAGGGAGGGAGGCAGGGTGGGAGGCAGGGAGGGAGGCAGGTGGGAGGCAGGGAGGGAGGCAGGGAGGCAGGGTGGGAGGCAGGGAGGGAGGCAGGGTGGGAGGCAGGGTGGGAGACAGGGGTGAAAAGAGGAAGTTACAGAGATATTATCAAGGATACAGCAATGGTGATCTCTAACCAGCCAATCACGCATAAGTTGAGTGCACTTCAGTGTCTGTGTGTGTGTGTGTGTGTGTGTGTGCGTGTGTGCGTGTGGGTTCAGTAGCGAGCACCCTGTACTGACAGTGGGTGGTTGGCCAGTTTGACATTCGCCTCTCTCGTTTTAGCTGTTAATGATTTTGCATAAATTGGGTGCTTGATGACTCAAGCTGCAGTTTGATGGATTTGCTCTGCAGTCAAACGCTCGTAATTAATCACAACATGCAGACTTTCCCTCAGAAGAACAGACACAGACACCGACACTGACAGGAGAACATCCTGCGGACACAACAGCAGTGAAGTGCAGTCTGTTGTTTTCAAGTGCAGTCTGTTGTTTTCAAGAGCAGACAGAACGCAAACAGACACATACACGCACTCCTCCATACACACACACACACATACTTACAGTACACAACCCCCCCCCCCCACACACACACACACACACACACATCCACAGTGTGTACTGCTAAATTAGTTGTTGAAGGATCACCTGCTTTTATGATTCTCTAACTGCCTTAATACCATCCGTATTTTTTTTTTCCGGACTAATCATGTTCTATTATTTTAGTCATTAAGGAACAAAATGGAGTGTAAAGGATGTGTTTATCTCTCCCTTCTTCCCCTTCTACACCTCCGCTGGTTCCCTCTCTCCCTCCTTCCCCCTCTCCTTCTCTCTCTCGTTCCCTCCTTCTACCCTCCCTCTTCTTTCTTTACCAATTCCTCATCCTCTCCTACACATCCACTTGTCCCTCTCCTCCTTCCCCTCTCCTCCTCTCCTCCTTCCCCTTTCCTCCCCCTTCTTGCACGTTTGCTCCATCTGACAGGGAGAAGATTAATATGAAGGATGTCCCTCATTTGTTAAATGCTGATACTGATCACACACTCCCACGGTATGAAGTGACACTCTGTCTTCCTGTAACCCGTCTCAAAAGTCAACACGGACGGAAATTAATCCGGAAACCTACAACAAGGTAAAAAAACGGACACTGTCGAACAGGCATCACTTATTCATGATGGTTATTTTTAGGAGGGGTTTTTTTCTCCCTTGAAAACACTCACAGACACAGAAACACACACACCTGTACAACGCGTGTGTGTTTGCGTTTGTACAGAGAATCGGACACGTGTACTTTGAGAGGACTCTTATCTTTTAGTCAAAGTGGATCTGAATTGTTTCTCACCACGA
>NC_090051.1:20755178-20776873 GCF_038355195.1 Osmerus mordax | reverse complement strand
GGCTGGGTCACATGACCCCGTCCTCAGCCCCAGGCCCTGGTTCCTCTCTAATAGGTGGATCTGCCACAGTCTTAGAAGCAGCTTAATTACACTTCTTGGGCTGACCTTGCTGTCTAAACTTTGCTGTGCAGCATCAATTATGTCTTGTCAATTTATATGGAAATTAAAGTCTGAAGGCTATAGAGGGAGACCAGTTTTGTGGGGGGGTTCAACAAGTGGTTGCTCAACATGGCCTACAGGTTTTTCTGTGTCACCTTGCGTTAAAATAATACTAAATTCTACTGTATGCTTATGACAAGAATATCACAGTTCTAACAAGTGTAATTTCAAGTCAGTGGTAAGGTAAACAATAACTTATTTGTTCCCTTCCCCAAAACTGATGTTTTCCTCGCGATATTTACCTGGTGCTCCCTTGACAGATAACTCCACCCGAAGAATGGAAGAAAGGCAAACTGATTATTGTTGTTGACTTTTGTCATTATCTCACTCCTGTTAAGTCAATCTTGAAAAATACATCGTTCGAAACAATTATCGTCCACATTTTGTTGGAGGCAAACCGACGTCTACCCGGAGAACGACCGCAAGCGGTGCTGAAATGTACGGACCGCTGAGCGCTAATTGAAAAGCAGCCGTGAAATAAATCAAAAACACTTGCAAACTCGTGGGACTCGATAAGATCAGTGCGAATAGCTGACATTTGAGACAAAACATCAATGAGCTGAAGGACACGGATATTGAAGTGGTCAATTGCGAGCAAGGTAAATTTAAATCGAAAGCTGTAGAAACGTCAACATATGTTTAAGAGAACATTCGAAGCGGTGCCAAGTCAACTTTTTAAAGTTTCAATATTGACACGGAAAAACACATCTTAGCTAGTCAATACCATAAGATATAGAGCATCTCTAAACTACTCTGCTAATAGCTGACACTTGAAAATCTAAACAGCCATTTTAGCATGCAAATAGCTAAAACGACAATTACCCCTATTGGTTAGGAGGGCTGCTTGGCAACGAAGGTAGCAATGGAGTTGATAAACGATAGTGCCCAGTTCTGGCAGGCTTCACTATTCTGCTATAGAGTAGAAACCAGGCTTGTAGAAGTTCTTTAACTGGCTGAGATCAGCTGTTCTCTACAGGAACCTTGACCTGCTGTGGCATAGAACCAGTGGAACCAGGCTTGTAGAATTGTTAAGATGGGAACACCATGCAGTTATTTTAGAAAGGTTTTCTGGTGAACTCATCCCCCTCATGTCAGGTATGTGTCTCTGTGCAGGATGTTCCTCTCTCTCTCTCTCTCTCTCTCTCTCTCTCTCTCTCTCTCTCTCTCATCTCTCTCTCTCTCTCTCCTCCTCTCTCTCTCTCTCTCTCTCTCTCTCTCTCTCTCTCGCCTCTTTCTACTCCCATCTTCCACCTCTCCTCTCTTCCTCCACTCTCCTCTCCTCCCCCAACGCCTTTGCTCTTTCCATTCCTAGCTCTGCCTTCCTTCCATTAGTATTATCTCTAGACACTACATGTGAAGCAAGGTTATAACATGTATGAGGCCTGACATCACAGCACCTGTGGGATCGTCTTCCTTTCTTTCTTTCTTTCTTTCCTTCTCTCTCTCTCTCTCTCTCTCTCTCTCTCTCTCTCTCTCTCTCTCTCTCTCTGTGTGTTTCGCTCTCTCTTCCTCCTTCCTCTCCCTCTCTCTTTCTGTCTCTCTCTTTTTCACACAGTCTCTCACTCTTCATCCTTCCTCTCCCTGCCCCACCCTCCCTCGGCTCCTCCGGGCCCTGGAGCACTGATCCCTTTCCACTCCTCTGATTAAAGGGATCGGCTCGGCATTCCGACCGGGAATCATCGGGAACGCTCCCATGACAGCCCTGAACGCTGGCTTTTCATTGGCCGCTTGATGTATAATTCCGTTTGGATGTGAGAGCTTAAGAAGACTGGCTAATGATGTTGACAAGCGCCACATCTTAACCCCTACACACACGTGCACACACACACAAGCCTACACACACACCGAAACAGTTAGGCACACACACTCCCATCTCTTCTGTCCTAGTCTTGATGGAGATCTGCTATGCCAATCCCATCAGGGTTGGATGGATGGCACTGGATCCTCTTGGAAGAGATGTGGGCTAGTGTAGAGGCTATGGGGGAAGAACACTGATTCCCTGATGAAATATTCAGAATGACTGCAGTGTGGGAAGGAGGGGAGGCCTGTATTAGCAAGCTGCGCTATGCTGTATGCTATTCTGTATGCTATTCTGTATGCTATGCTGTATGCTATGCTGTATGCTATGCTGTATGCTTTGCTGCATGCTATGCTGTATGCTCTGCCACTGTACGCAATGCTACTGCGCACCGGGCTATAGAATTGTATCCGTAAGCTATGCTATGCTAAGCTATGCTGTTACTGTACACTACTGTAGTATGCAATGCTATCCTATCATTTTGTTACTATACTGAGCAATATGAAGGTTCTGCATGCTGTTCAGTTCTTGCCCATGAGTGTACTAGGAAATGATAAAACATGAATATGATTTGATGGAGCTATGCTGCGGTTGGTTTGATTATCTTCATTGATTCTTCTGTGTATGGACCCCACTAACTATTGGTGCAATACTTGTGTTCATGGTCATATCGCTTCACTTTGATTTGAGTGTTTTTAAATCTCACCACTGACGTTTTGGTTCTTGTCTTTAATCATGGATCTATTTCTTAAACATCGGATTATAGTCATCTCTTCATCAGGGTGATGGATGGATGGGTGGAGGAGGTTTGGAGGAAGAAGAGGGAGTGAGCGAATTTTCATCCTTGTTGACAGCTGTGCACATCATTTTTGGTCAAAGTCTGAAGCTGAAGTCTCTCCTCTGCCTTTGTCACGTCCCAATCAAAGTCGGCATCAGCAGAATGGACAGACAGTGATGTACTGTATGTGGTTTTGTTGGAGAGAAAGAGACTGGGTGGGTGTGTGTGCGTGTGTGTGGACACAGGCGGTATATCGACTTCTGCAGCAGCTTTACAGACACACTCCTTGCTTTCTCCATGCTTGAACTTGCACAGTGGGATGTTGTTATGAGGCATCCGCACCCCCCCCCCCCGGTGTCACACACACACACACACACACAAACTCCCTTTCCTCCTCAATCCCCTGCAAGCTCCCTCAGCCAGCTTCCCATTGGCTACTGGTCTGACCTATAGCACACTTCCAGACCATTCTACAGTAGAACCTAGAACTTTCTCATTTAATAGAACCTTCTCGTACTGCTTTCAGAAAGAGAAGGCTTTTTGGTCTTCTGGTGCTAGCGATTTGCCAGCCTCGATGTTCTCGCAACACTATTAATAGTCTCATTCACAGTCAGCATGTTTAGCTGTGTCTATATGAAAGAATATGATTGGATGCCTCCCATACATTAGACCATTAGCAGTGGATCAGTCTGGTTGGTTGGTTAGTTCAACGTGAAGAGAATTCTCGTTTATCCGTTAGTTATGGTCGTATCCTAGCAATGTGGAGTGTGAATCTGGGGGTTCGCGGTTGGAGCTGGCACAGGTGTATGTGGCGGGCGGACGAGCAAGGGAAATGGCATTATCTCTACAATTACATAAGGGGCACGACCCGCTGTCACGGCAACGGCTTGGCAACCACTAGGCAACCGCTTGGCACTGGTAACCTGCGGATTTCATAAACCGGCAATTATAGGATGGGCATGTATCAGTCTCTTCTCCCTCTGGAACATCTGCCTTCCGTCCAGTGTGTGCATGTGAGTGTGCGTGTGCGTGCGTGATTGAGGCAGTTAACAATAATTTAGATTTGAGGCCAATGCAATTTGATAGTGACCAGCACAAAAATGGTACTCATTCAAAACTTCAGAAAGAAATTATAAAAAGGGAGGCATGATTACCACCCCTCACCCCCCCCCCCCCCCCCCCCCCCCCCCCCACATCCCTCGCCACACACACACCCACACACGCTCTAACTAGACACAGTAGAAGAGTGAAAACCAGTCTGACTTTGTTCCGGCGAGTTGTAAAAAAAGACTCTTTATATCTGAGTAATGTATTTTCCCCAAGCACTCACATTAGTGCGAGTTTCAATTTGAAAAATAATTCATTCTTTATCGCCCTTATAAATGCAAAACTCTATTTCTGCCTTGGAAGAGACGGGAAATAAGATTCCAATTCAAGATAACAATTTGGAAAACAAGGTTTTCGTCTGGAGGCTTGGTGTGCAGTAAAGCTGTTGAGCAAGCCAAGTTGTGGTATTATTGACACGAATATTAATAATTATGACTTTTTTATATATATATATATATACATAGTGTGTGTGTGTGTGTGTGTAACTTGGCTTGCTCAACAGCTTTACTGCACACCAATGTATATATAAAATACACCCTGCGGAGAGGCCTCAGTCCATGAGACGCTCTTTACCCTGGGAGCAACCGATGTCCCCCCCCATTGAATGTAATTATGTTGTAACATAGGAACATAGTGGAGGCCAAAACAGTGAGTGAGTGAGTGAGTGAGTGAGTGAGTGAGTGAGAGCGAGCTAACAAGTGAGGGAGTGAGAGTGAGAGAGTGAAGGACTGACAAGTGGGTGAAAGTGTGGGAGAGTGAACGAAGCAGAACTGCGTCAAGAGGAGAGCGAGGAAGGAAGAGGAGAAGGGGAAGGAGGGAGGGGGGGGGAGGAGGGTGGGAGGCCTTGATTCCTGAATGAGTGTTTCAGTGTTTCCTTTATGACGCATCTGACATCACAGGTCTGTTCCCACTCACGCTGAAAATACCCTGAGCAGGGAGAGACTGAAGACTAGCCTGTGACAGTACATCAGCCGACTCTCTGGTCCCATTAAACTACATAACATGCACAATCAGGGTGACCAACAACATTATATTAACTAACCAACAATAACACTACAAACATCTAACTGAATGAACACAACAACTGAAATCCCTCGCACGGCTGTTGTAACCAAACTATTTTCCACAAGTCTTTGCGTTTTTTGACATGCCGCACTGCATGCTGGGTACCCAAGGGTGCTGACGCTGATTATCTAGCTGTGCTCCGACTGCGTGATATGATTATTAGTTTTTGGTCAGCTTTGGGACAAAGGTTAAGAAATGGTTGACATTTCAAGGTGCAACATCTCAGCCAATTGAGCCATTCCCAGACATGGATTTCACAAAACTGGATAATAAAAAAAGCTGTTTCTCCAATGGCGAGCATTGTCAGATTTGGTCGAAGTTCAAACAGCTGTAATTCAGTCATATTTCGACATATCAAGGTGAAACTTTGCATGGTATTTCAGGGGCATGTCACCTTAAAGCCTATTAAGTTCAAAAATACATTTGTTTTAGTGACACAAACATATTGAGGCAATGTGTACATTTACATTAATACACCCCTTTCAGCCATTTTGTATTTGATTCAATTGTCTTAAGTAACATTTTTAAATACGTCAATGATACATATCTGTACAAAATCTCAAGTCAATTAGAGCTCTGGTTCAAGAGAAGAGGAATTAAGGTTTTCCAAAATTATCATTGTACAGGAAAATCCATCATGGCAGACTTTATGGCCCTTGAGGCTTTTTTGTTCCTCATGAAAAATGAGGCATGCACACCAAGTTTCAGAAGAATTTGAGCAATGGGGTGGGAATGCCATCACTTTGAAAATTTGACTTTTGGGTGTGGCCTGTGGCGCCCCCTATGGTCTGATGTGGCACATATTTGGTGTGGGGGTACCCACTTGGATGTAGTATCAATGTGCCAAATTAGAAAATGTATGACAAGGGACTTTTTGAGATATTGAGGTGCAAGGAGAAGAATAATAATAATAAGAATACCAATAATCAATAATAACAATATTCCCTCTTACCGGAGGAAACCTAATTATCCAAGTCAACCCTCCAACTCTGAACAGGATGGAGGAAAGAGACGTTGGGTGCTTTAAGATTCACACTCTGTGTGTGTGTGTGTGTGTGTGTGTGTGTGTGTGTGTGTGTGTGCGTGCGCGCGAGAGCTGAGGTCTTCTATGGGAGCCATTCTTCCTCTGTAAGTTTCCTCATCAGTATGCGATACACACAGATTGATTCAGCCACTGCCTTGACAGGGCAAAGTCCTTAGGAAAAGACACACACACACACCCCCCTCCTCTGAGCTGACAGTATATATGTTGGAGATGTCACATAGTGTATGTTTGAACGTGTGTTAGATGTAGGCTGACTCTGTCCTTCATGCCTGTCTCCTGTCATACACAGACCAGCCTTGCAGAAGCAACACCGCCTGCTACACCTGTGGACGGGAACCTTTCATCTAGTCCTCCCTTCTCCTGGTTACTCCAGCCTGGAGAGACCAAGAGACAGCGATAGAGAGAGAGAGAGAGAGAGACCGAGTGTGATAGAGACCAAAATACATAAAAGGAGAAAGAGAGGAGAGAGTGAAAGAGAGAGAGAGGAGAGTAAGAGAGAGAGAGAAGGAGAGCAAGAGAGAGAGCTACAGAGAGAAGAGAGTGAGACATCTTTTAGTGCTGGTGGATAAAAGGTGAGAGCTGGGGGAAAAGAGAGGGTGGGCATGGAGTAAGGAAAAAAAAGTTTCCATTCAGAGACTTTGCTGAATATTGTCATTCTTGTCAGCCCTGGCCTACATTGCAGGGCAGAATAGATTCAGGGTGAAAGGCTGTAGGAAAACAGAAATGACACCTTTTCATTTCCAAGTTGAGACCTAATATTATATTGACAAAAGCCTTGGAGGACGTTGAATGCTTCTCCTGTATGCAGTGTGTGGAGTTGAGAGTCAACAGAGGGCAGTGCTACTCCCACATGGATTAATACCCTGATGACCCAGGATCCTGCAGAGGTTCTGTTGCCCCAAGAGAGCTCCTTCAACTCTATCTGCTGATGTAATAGAGTTGGATCAGTTTCTTAAATTATTGCTTTTCGGCAGCAAAGTGGGCTAAAGGTGTTTGGTGCAGGTCAGGTGTTTGGAAGGTGGAATGGCAAGTGAGGGTGGAGACATTAGAAACCATAGTGATGGGTCACCTTTATCTTCCTGCTAAAGGAACCCTAAGCATGGTAAGCTCTTTTCCTGGAGTCATGAACTCAAACATTAAAGAACGTTATGTTTTCTAATGTTGTGTTCTCTCACGTATTTTATTTTATAAAAAAATAAATAATACTACCTGTCCCATCCATGAAAACTCCGAAAAGACAATACAGGTTATTCTCTCCCTCTCTCTCTCTCTTAAAATCTCTCGCCTGCACACACGCCACGTGTTTGACAACCAATTCAATGGCACTGGATTTTTTTTTATGTTTAGGTTTGCCAAAATTTCCATTGGATTTCGTTTCTCGTGTCAAGTTGACGAAAACAGATTGCAGCAGGTGCACCAATGCCGTGCGCTAGGACCGGGGAGAAGCCCGTCGCTTGGCGGTGCACGCTGTAAGCAGTGTTTCCACAGAGCAGGGCTGAGGAGAGGAAAGCCCCCCTCCACCCCCACCCCTATTGAAGCTGGCAACACAGGATACTGCCGATCATTTCCATACATTTATTTTTCCCGTCAGCAGCGCGGCTTAGCGGAGAGCGCACCAGTGCGTTTGGGATGCTCGCGCAACCTCCTGAGGATATTCCTTATCGCACCGATTTTGCGTAAAACGAACACTCTGATTTGGGGGTGTTCAGTGATCTACGTTTGCCCCCGTTCGTTTTGTTACAGAATAGATTTTTTTCTTTTCTATTTGGTTGTTACAATTTTGACATTCTTTTCTACCCGTTCTACGATCCGTTCATCTAAGCGCGCGAAGGCACAAGTCTGTGCAGGTGACAGCTTTGCGCACTTTTGCGTTTCCCCCTGAAAACAGGGCAGAGCTCCCAGATATTCATCATTCTCTTTGGATTAATAACACTGGCTGCTGCTTGAATGGGTTGTGTGGTTGACACACAGTCTCTCTCTGGCGTCCTTATATCTCATGGAAACGTGTCTTCTCCACTGATCGGGCGCTGTGATGTCCAGGACCTTTTCCACTGACTGACTAACGGTAGCGGACCATTTTGGAAGCGAGTTGAAGGTAAGCCAATTCCCTCTCTCTCTGTTCCCGCAGCTCTCCCTCCTTCCTGTCCCCACAAGGTTTGATAAAGTTGGACCTTAATTAAATGGCTGGACTACTTCAGTGATTGCGGCAACGCATTGATCGGCTCAGACCCCGGTCTCCGACGGACAATGGTATTATATATTAAGTTACAGCAGTTATTTTAAAAGCATTTCGGTAAATCACGGTGGTTGAGCTGTGATATTCATCCATTACGCCAGAGATGCACACAGCCCGTCGGCGTCCGTCGTGACTACCGGGGGATGGAAGGGAAGTTGAGCACCTGCCGCTATTGCAGCACAGACTGTAAGCAACGGTGGAAAACACTCGAACTAAGCAGCAAACATGCTTACACACAGTAAGCTATCTGTCATATTGATTTGGCCAGCTTGATTTTCATTAACGAGGCCAATTTTAGTTGTCTGTTTTTCGAGATGTAAATAAACGCAACCTCCTGTGCGTATTTTGTGTAGCGGCATGTTGCTTTGGCTTACAACTGCACCGTTATGGTGAAGACGGAGCGAGCTACTGCAGTGCAGTCTCATACACCGGCTCGCGAGCTCAGCGGTGCACGCTGAGGAGGGGATTTAGATAAAGGTGTAAACGAAGCGGCATCCTCCCCCTCCTCTCTCTTCCTCTCTCTCCCTCCCCCCCCCCTTCTCTCTCTCTCTTTCTGTCACACACTCACACACACACACATATAAGTTATTATGCTGGGTGTTTATAGCGCCCAGCGTCAACATCTCAGCCGATTACTAGATGCTATTTCTTTGTGTTTCCCCAGGATGGTGTGGATTAGGTTGTGGCTATCTGATATAGAGGTTTTTGTACCACGGAATTGGTGTGTTTGTGAGAGAGGAAAAGGTGGAGGGGGTTTGCGCCAGTTTGTGAGAGACAAGAGAGGGCTGCTCGTATAGGCTGCAGTTAATTTAATATCAAAGATACAAAGAAACGGATGCAGCGTAAACCACATGTAGGTATGTCTTTAAGTAGCGATACCAGTCCCTCGGTAGGAAAATCAATAAAATTTATGTTTTCAAATAGCCTATACATTGATTGTGGTAATTTGGTTAAGGCTATGTCTGGTCTATTGGATTCTGAAGTTATACCGATGAACACGCTTCTTTTTAAAATTCATTTACGGCTTTGAAGTTGACCGTTGGGATGTTATCGATAGTTTGAGATGCTACATAACACGATGTGGATTCACCGTCCCCGGGGATGAAACAGCGCAGCCCCCGGGCGGAACCGTGCGAAAGGCGACGCATGACGCAGGAATTAGGTTTGTGATTGATGATGCTTCTATTTATGGAAATGCGTCTTGATCACAACAAATGCCATGTCCATTCCCCACGCCTCCACCCACCCACATTCACTCCATCCGCAGATCATGACGGTCATTTTGGAGTTTGTTTTGATGCCGCGTTTGACTACAGTCATTAATGCATTACCGATATGTTTAACAGGGCACGGAGGGGTATATGATATGGACATCATTTACATTGTAGGCTAACTCACCCCATCAAATGAATCTTTTTCCAAACTAAAACAACGGCAAGTACAGATACTCAGTTAGGTCTTAACTTACGCTTCATTGGCCTAGGATTTTCGCTCTCAAGTAAGACCGCCCTCCCGTTCCGAGAAAGCGCTGGACGCTAAACAGAGCAGACAGCGGTGCTTTCGGAGAGAGGAATGACCTATACCCGGCTAGGCAGGCATGAGAGCAGTGCTAGGGGCTTACTGGAGGTACCCCCCACACACACACACACATCACCCCTCCTCTCCATTTTCTCTCCATCTCACTCTCTTTTCACTTTGATCCAATTGCTCTCTCTCATTCCCCCTCCTCTCCTTTGCTCCTTCCCTCAGTCTCTTTTTCGAGGTTAGTGGAGACAACCTAGAGCTGCATGTCCAATTTCTCACACTGGAACAAACAATACATGGACAAGCATCACATCCGTGACGCATCATTGATCCATGTAGGTTGTGTGTGTGTGGCAAGCTATAGAGTGCTCCTCCTAAAAGCCTTACAGAAATGTCCAAACGATTCCTGTTGGATTCATTCACAATTTGTGCCGATTTATTTGTTCTTTTAGGAAAGGGGTAGAACACTGAACACACGACACACCTTTCTTCTGTACAGTGTCACATAACCACCACCCACATACAAGTGACAACATCATCAGCTACCATCTCTCTCTCACACTCACTGTCTTGCACTCCCCTTCTCTCTATCTCTCGCTCTCCAAAGCCCACTTCTCGCACGATAGTGCTCCCCGTTCCCACGCCCCCCTCCCCTCCATCAGGGTCTGATTGCTTCAGACGGCCGCGGATGCCTCCGCCGTGTGTGTGTGGAGGGGCCGTTAAAAGCCCATTATCTGGTCATTATGAAGTGGTGCTTGTATGAGAGACGCAGGGCAACGTAGGGCAGGTATGAAGGAACCCTGGATATGCAGGAACACTTGTCTCTCTGAGGAGGGGGGGGGGGGGAGGAGAGGGAGAGAGGGGAGGGAGGGGGAGGAGAGTATGGATAAACAGGAGGGGGAGGGGAGTGAGGAGGAGGTGCAGGAGGAGGGGGGGAGGAGAGTGAGGAGGATGGAAGGAGGAGGACTGTCTAGTGGCTGAGAGGTGACCTGCCTGTCATTGTGTCTCAGCTCTATTATCCATCTGTTCCCACGAGGGTGTGTGTTTGTGTGTGTGTGTGTGTGCGTGCGTATTAATGATGTCAGCACGTGGAGAACCCTTACAACCTGCTTAAAGGATCCTCCTGTTCCTCCTACCAGGTTCTCACTCCCTCTGTCTGCTACCCCAATCCTTCTAAAGATAAATAAACCAACGCATGTCAGCTTAGGCCACAGTCTCACACACACACACACACACACACACACGGTCGTGTGGCTGGAGATGAATGATGTGTTTAATGGAATTAGGCCCCCCTGTGTGCATGTTTTTCTCCTAAGGGGCAGCTTTGAAGTGATCAGTAAAGTGTGTCAACAAGCTGGTGGATGGGAGGAGAGAGGGAGGGAGGGAGGGAGGGAGGGAGGGAGGGAGGGAGGGAGGGAGGGAGGGAGGGAGGGAGGGAGGGTGGATGGAGGGAGGGAGGGAGGGAGGGTGGGAGGGAGGGAGGATGGAGGGAGGGAGGGTGGGTGGGTGGGTGGGTGGGAGGGAGGGTGGATGGAGAGAGGTGGAGAGAGAGTAGAGAGGGAAAAGGGAGTGAGGTGATGGAAGGAAAGACGATTGAATGTGGATGAGATGAGGTAGAGGAGGGTGGGTGGAGCAAGAGGATGGAGAGAGGGACAAGGCAGATGATGGAGGGAGAATGGGCTGACTGAAAGACAGAAAGGGGAGGAAGAGAGGAGCAGATTGGAGGCCTTTAGGGGATAGTGTCCTTCTGTCTGTTTCTACCCTGAGGGATTGTTGAACCATCAGGACGCCCTAAACTAGACTTGTTTGGCTGAAACGCAGTCTCACACACACACACACACACACACACACACACACACACACACACACACACACACAAATCACAACTCTGAATTGGTTAAACTACAGTGTAGTTCTCATGTAGTTCTCGTTGTGGTGTTGACTTGAAGTTGTTTCCAGACCTAAAGCATTCGTCGGAACAATCTAGTCTGCCTGTCCTGCTAGCTTGTTGGAGCCAGGCATGTTTGAGGAACCATGACGGCACACTTTCCTCTTCCTGATTGTGGGCGGGGCAAGGGGCGGAGCATTGAGGAGCTGAGGTAACTGTAATTGTGATACAGCAATATGGAATATCACAGTCCATCCTCTTGACTGATAATTGTCTGGCTGTTTTAGGCAATAAAATAGGATGCTTGGAGGTTTTATTTAATTGATTAGCATTTCAAACACATTCAGACTATTATATGTTGGAAGATTTGGCTAGCAAGCGCTGTAATGACCTATTTCTGCTTTGAATCAGTTTGATTGACACTTGTCCTTTTTAAATATATATAAGTGAATATTGATTGACTGAACCATCCAGGGTTGGTCTGTCAGAGGACCCTGGACCTCCAGGCACCAGATCCTGGTCCTGTAGTGTGTGCAGATGTAGTGTGTACAGTAGGACAGTGTGTGCATTAGGTCACACATGCCTACAGGATCTGACAATGATGAATTTCCTGTCTGTCTGGGTGTGAAGTCTCGATCCTCAGTCCTGTCTCCCAGGTCTGTCTGTCTGCTGTTTGGCCACAGGCGGAACCTGTACCTGATTTTCTCTGTTGTCTTGGGGAGCGTAATGACGGGGACCCCTGTGTCGCGCATGGCAGCTCCCCCCCCCCCCCCCCCCCGCTGACTCAAATTGATATTTGTAATTGAAGGGAAGTTGTGACACGGCCCTGCCTCCATGCACCACTAGACACAGCTAGTTAAAAATGAATCCGATCCTGGGAGGGAAGAGGGGGGGGTCTGTTCTTATGAGGCTTCGTGATTGAAGGGTCCCAGGTTATGAACACACACACACACACACACACACTCCCTACACAAGCTGCTACAGCTTCTGTAGTACACACGCATGTGTGTAATTTACACAGATCTGTTTGTTTATCTTTACGCCTGTTCATCATATTGATATTCAATAACAGAACTGGATTGAGGGTGAGAACTGCGTAAGATACACAGCTTGTGGGGGGGGGAAAACACCCCCCCCCCAACAAGCAATAAATCAGCTTTTTATCACATGCTGACAGATCAAGGGTCTTGGAACTTGATATTGTTGAGTCAGCGGCTGAGGGAGGATCTCCGGAGTTTAGGAAGCGCACAGCGTTATTTTGTTCGTGTCATGAGGGACGACCAGACATTTGCTGTTAAGATCTGCCGTTAAGATGACGTGGGACCACTCCTGACGTCCCACAACCAAGGGCTGGAGGAGGGCTCCTGTGTTTCCCTCCCCCCTCTCATCCCCTCATCCTTCTGCCCTCGTTTCCCTGTGCCGTCTTCCTCCATCCCCCTTGATCCACTTCTTTTTCTCCCCCCATCACTCATTCCCTCTCCCCCTGCTTGGCTCTTATCTCCCCCCCCCCCTCCCCCCGTGACCTACCTCCCGTTGTCTCTCTCCATTCCTCTCTCTCCCTCTGACCGGTCTCATTCTCTGTCTTTCATCCCCTGTTATTTATCTCTCTGCCTCCGTGTCTCTTTTTCTCCTTTACATCCTCATTATTCTCCAAACTCTCCACCTCCCTTAGTCTTCTATTCCCACAGTCCATCTCTCTCCATCTCTCTCCTCCCCACCACTCTCTTCCTCTGTCCCTATTCACAAGGTTG
This sequence comes from Osmerus mordax, assembly GCF_038355195.1. Classification (NCBI taxonomy): domain Eukaryota; kingdom Metazoa; phylum Chordata; class Actinopteri; order Osmeriformes; family Osmeridae; genus Osmerus; species Osmerus mordax. The sequence goes on along the minus strand of NC_090051.1, from coordinate 20,763,522 downwards.
TGGTGTGAATACCAATGCTTGCTCTCTCGGCCCACAGATATCCTCTCTGATAAACCAGCTGACAGTGTCACTCTCTCCACTACATGCACGGAGAGAGAGAGAGAGAGAGGGTAGAAAGACAGGGAGAGAGAGAGAGAGAGAGGGTAGAAAGATAGAGGGTAGAAAGATGGGGAGAGAGATTGTCTTCCTTTCTCTCTCCCTGTCCTGTCGATCTTTCTCTCTCTGCATCTCCCTCATCGCTTTTCATCTTACCACTATCACTATCTCTCTCTCTCTTTTTGCTCTCTTTCACCCCCCCCCTCACACCCCCCCCCCCCCACACACACACACACACACACACCCTATGTCTCTACCAGTGCTCGTCCGACAGCTGTCAGCATTGTAAACAAATGAAAGTCCACCCGTGTCAAAGCCACTCTCCCCCGCACCGACGTATTTTTATTCACCGAGTCGGGAGACAGCCCTGGAGACTGCACTGCCAACACTCGTTTACCCTGATGAGGTGTTACCCACCCACGCCTCCCCCCCAGACCACACACACACACACACCACCTAAAGACTCGTGTTGAGGTGAAAGAAGACATGATAGTAATAGAAAGGAGGGGGAGAAGGGGAGAGAGAGGTGGTATTTAAAGAGGAAGATGGAAGGAGGGAGAGAAGAAGGAAGGGAGAGGTGGGAGTTAAAGAGGGAGAGGAAGTGTGTGTGTCTGTGGATCAGGAGAGGACAGGAGGATTAAGGAATGGAAAGAATGGAGAAGAGGTAACCATGCTTGTTTTCATTTGCCAGCTTCATAGTCACACACACACACACGCCACTTATTTGCTCTACTGGCTTCAACCCACACACATTCACTCTATTCAATTCCCCCCCCCACCCCCACCCACACACACACGTTTATTTAAACATAAACCCCGCTCAGACAAACTGCCATTCTCCAGTATGTGGTCTTGGGAAGATTCTGGAAGTGTTGCTGACTGCCGAACGTACCGCAGGGCCAGGAACCGTCCTGGAGTTCCTGGTTCTGTCCTCCGTGTTCTCAGCCCGTCTCCCAGCCCGTCTCCCGGGCCCGTCTCCCGGGCCCGTCTCCCGGCCCTCTGACGGCCCTCATATTTCTGCCGTCCTCCTGATTAGCCGTCCTCCGTCTGCCCTGTCACGCTGTGGCGAGCCCACGCCGCCGCCATTCTAATGGAATCATTTTCTCAACTGTCAGTTTGGATCGGAACAAGGATCATCCGCACGCCCGCCCGCCCGCCCGCCCTCAGCCGGAGGGGATGAGCGAGACGTGAGATGGTGTTCAGTTTTAGAACCCCCCGGATACGAGCACGGAGAGACAGCCAGACGCTCTCTCCCTCACACCCACGTCAGGAGGGAGCTGGGGCAAACGCTCGTCTTATTGGGCAAAATTGTTTTCAAGGGTGTAATTTAATAGGGTTCCTTTTTGCTGTATTTGTCAAGAGACAGAGTTAGATGGAGAGAGATGGGGGGGGGGGAAGGAAAGAGGGATAGGGGAAGAGGCAGAAAGAGATGGATATAGAGGGAAAGACAGAGAAATATATGGAAGGAAGAGGGGGGAGAGAGAGAGGGATTTGGAAGCAGAGAGGCAGAAAGAGATGGATATAGAGAGAAAGACAGAGAAATATATGGAAGGAAGAGGGGGGGAGAGAGAGAGGGATTTGGAAGCAGAGAGGCAGAAAGAGATGGATATAGAAGGAGAGAGGGAGATAGAGGGATATTGAAGGAGAGAGGGGGGTAGACCCTCAGGGAGGACAGGAATACCGACTGTCGGACAGATCTTGGCCAATGTTTTTCCAGTGTTGTCAGTGCGTTTCAGATCAGTTTTGCCTACGAAGGCTGAAGGTGTGATTTCTGTAGTCTCTACGGAAAAGTTAGTGATGAAGCAGAAGTGAAGAGAGGATGGGGGAAAAAACGGGGGGAGGGGAAGGGGGCTGGATGTCAATGTTCCGGATCCTGACCGGTCACCTTGTCATATTCAGCGCCGTGCACCAGAGGAGAGAAAGCAGAAAGAGGAAATATTAAGCGAGAGTAAGAGAGATGAACCAGTGAGAGAGAGAGGCCTGCCTCCCTCCTACGGCACAGTCCTGTGCCCCGTTGTTTTGTCAGCTGCAGTGGTCCGTGTCGCGCTGAAATGAGTCCCCCGGGGAAAGGAAGGGGGACAGTCATAAACGTAGCGCTGCATGGATCATGAGTTTGTGTGTGTGTGTGTGATGCGAGAGGGTACAGAGAGATCGTTGGAGCTGTGTGTTTGTGGTGAGTAGGTTGTGTGTGTGTGTGTGTGTGTGTTTTGGCTTCTAGTATTGGTCATAAGTGCCTAACAGTAGTTCACTCAGAGTTCACACACCCAGAACATACACCCCCCCCACACAACCTCCCTAAAGAGGACTGAAACGCTTCTTGTTCATACCAGTGAATACCAATTCACGCTAGCCACAGTCAGAAACCTCACACATGAGGTTGTGTTGCCAACAATGCCTATTTTAACTGGGAATAATTCTTGCTGGTGTGGTGCCTGCGACTAGTTTCTTGGTGGCCTGTGAGACCGGGCTGTTGGTCTGAGCTCATTGCCCTGCATTAGCAAGATGGAACACTGACAGGTGAAGACTTTTAGCTCCCATCCTACTTTGTCAGCCATCAGATGATTCCAGTCTGGTGAGCTAAATGAAACTGGTATAAATAATGGCAGGGTTGGATGAAGTAGGGAACAGTTATGGAGGGAAACGCACAGAGGTTCTAAACACCTACGGTGGCTTGGGTGACACCACTGTGTAGAGGCGTGTGGTAAAACTCCACTGTGTATTGTTCAGTGTATTTACTGTGTGTCAGTTACAGTAATTTCCTTGAAGTATGGTTTTTCTAGGCCAGTGTGTGTGTGTGTGTGTGTGTGTAGCTGTAGTGTTGTAACACACAGGCTCAGGCAGTCCTGTTCTTGGCTCCGGTCGAGTCCTGGCGTTCTTCCTAGTCCTGCAGGCTCCCTCTCTCTCTCCCTCCCTCCCTCTCTGTCTCTGTCCCTCCTCTCCTCTCCTCTCCTTTCCTCTCCCTCCCTCTTTCTCTCTCTGTCCCTCCCCTCCTCTCCTCTCCTCTCCCTCCCTCCCTCCCTCTCTCTCTGTCCCTCCCCTCCTCTCCTCTTCCTCCCTCACCCACACCACACAACAGACTGACCAGGCTTTGGACGTCAGACAGCAAAAACAGAGATGACTGGCCTGCAGCCTCCTCCTCATCTCCCTCCCTCTTTCTCTCTCTCTCTCTTTCTTTCTTTCTTTCTTTCTTTCTTTGTTTCTGTCTCTTTCTGTTGCTCTCCTTTCCTCCATCTCTCTCTCTCTTTCTCTCTGCCTCTCTATTTCTTTCGCTCTTTCTCTTTATCTCTATCTCTCTCATTTACCCCCCACCTCAGTCTCTCCCTCTCTTTTGTGTGTGTGTGTGTGTGTGTGTGTGTGTGTGTGCGTGTGCATGCACGTACAGTATGCATGTGAGTGTATTGCTCACACACAGCATCCTACCTCAGGTGTGTGTGTGTGTGTACAGTATGATGGAGTACAGATGAGTTTCAGGGTGTGTACACAGCTCAGGATAAGCATCGGTGTATTTCTGCTCCGAGCCCTCCAGACAGGTAAACACCGTTTCCTCCTCTTAATGGTGTTTCTGTTCCATTTAATCCCGCTGTTAGATTCAATCAGAGATAAGCCTGCCTGCTTCCTCCAGGGCCCTCTATTCTTCTCCCTCTCACCGCTGGGGCCCCAGGGGCCACAGCAGCTCTGCAGAGCCGCAGGATCACCGGGGATAGGAGTAGGTAATCAAATCAAACTTTATTTGTATAGCCCTTTTAACAAGCAATGCCACAGAGGGCTTCACATACGGCCATAGAGCTGCAGCTAAACCAACAAAAACCCTCAAGGAAGACAAGAAAAAAAACTAGGAAAACTCCGAGAGGTAAAAGATGGCAGCAAACCTTGGGAGGAGCGCTTCAGTGAGGGATCCCCTCCACCTGACAGGAGCGCTTCAGTGAGGGATCCCCTCCTCCTGAGACACAGAGAGGAACAGGTCAGTGAGGGATCCCCTCCTCCAGAGACACAGAGAGGAGCAGGTCAGTGAGGGATCCCCTCCTCCAGAGACACAGAGAGGAGCAGGTCAGTGAGGGATCCCCTCCTCCAGAGACACAGAGAGGAGCAGGTCAGTGAGGGATCCCCTCCTCCAGAGACACAGAGAGGAGCAGGTCAGTGAGGGATCCCCTCCTCCAGAGACACAGAGAGGAGCAGGTCAGTGAGGGATCCCCTCCTCCAGAGACACAGAGAGGAGCAGGTCAGTGAGGGATCCCCTCCTCCAGAGACACAGAGAGGAGCAGGTCAGTGAGGGATCCCCTCCACCTGACAGGCGGTGGCACAGAGAGGTGCAGACCAGAGGCTCAAAACAATTATGCAGTAAGAATAGAGATTGATTTTACTCCCTGTGTGTGGGTGTGTGTGTGTGTGGGACTGGGGGGGTTGCACTTGATGTGTGCGTGTGTGTGTGTGTGTGTGTGTTATTGGGAGCCACAGGGAGACCAGACCTTGGCCAAAACAGAAGTGTTCTGGAGGATAGAGGTCTAGGGCATTGAGGACTACAAAGCATGTTAGTTGGAGGTACCTTGTATATAGAGAGGAAAATACAATGAGAATGGGGATATTGACTTAACTATTGAACGGCTACTCTATCCCATGTGAAATGTCTCTAACCCTTTCGTTCGATAAAACTTGTTTTAGTCTCTTGATTGTGGTAGTGTGTATGTGTGTGTCCATGTCTGTCCATGCGTGTGTGGAAGGGGAATGGACTGTCCTGGTTGGCCAGTTCTTTTTCTTAAACAGCCACAGGAAGTTTGGATTGGTGGACGGTGGTTTTAAAAGGCTAAGGTCTGTCCTGTCAGGGGAGTAGAACTGCATTGTTAGATTCTTTCTCTCTTCTCTTGTCTGCTTCACGTACCAGAGACACCCTCGATCCCAGTCTTGTTTTCGGTAAGTCAAGAGTTTTGGATATCTCCCCGTATGTGTCTTGTGTGATGGAGGTCAGTATTGTTTAAATGTGGATGAAAACAGGGAGACTTGTCAGGTTTTGTTCATCTGGTCAGATTGACAGACTGGTGGTCAGAATGTTCTAGAATTAGGAGAAGCTAGTAAGTGTGTTTTGTGCCTTCATAGTGTACCTCGCTCCTCACCTTTTTGAGAACCCCTGATTTAGCAGATGCTCTTATCCAGAGCGATTTTTTTCAGCCATTCTCTTCTGCAATTCCCATCTGCAGTTCTCTCCAATTACCTCCAATTCTCTCCTCTGCTCTGCTCTCCAATTATCTCCTCTTCTCCTCTCATTCTCCTTTCCTCTCATTTTATTTTCTTCCCCTCTCCTCTATTCCCTTCCAAGCAGAGTGTTGATTTGTAAACACACAGGTCCCTGGTGATCTGAACACAGGGACCGTTGCGGCCTCATTTAAACTCCATCACGTCGACGATCACTCCTTTTTAAACAATAGGTCGGCCATTGTCGCGGAGACCAACCACAGCTAGCTAGCCGCTGATTGTTGTTCCTCCGTGTCTCTGTGGGGGATTTTGAAACCTTCTCTCAGCCTCTGATTTTGCCTCTGATTTTGAAACATTCCCTCAGCCTCTGTGGGACTAGGGCTCTCGGTTTGGGTAATCATGTATTCCCTCCTCCCATCCTCTCTATCCCTTCCTCCATCCCTCTCTCCAGCCTCCCATCCCTATCGACGAAGCACCTAACCCAGACATTTTGGTGTTGGCTGCTCTCCTCCTCCTCCTCCTCCTCCCTTTCCACTCATCCCTCTCTCCATCATCTGATACCCCTACACGGGAAGCTTCTCGTTTCCACATTCCTCCGTTCCATCCCTCTCTCCACCCTCCTGTCCCTGTCAACGCAAAGCATTGAAAAAAACACTTTTGCCACGCGTGCGTGTGTGTGACAGAAGGTTAGCTGTGTTTCTGACCGTCCTCTTCCTGCTCTCCTCTTCCAGGGATTAGCAGGTTTAGTGGGTCTCTGCGTGTGTGTGTGTGTGTCGGTGTGATGTGTCGCAAGCAACGCCGAGATGATGTCACAACTGCGTAGGGGGGGGGGAAGCACGTCACTCCAGCCAATGGGAGCCGGCTCCTGTTAATGATAGGGCTGCAGTGTTGTGGGTGGATTGAGGGTAAACGCCTTCTCAAGCGTGGGCGCTCCACAGCGGGAGTGGGATTCATGCAGAGAACACAAACGGGAATTGAACAAGGTGTGACACGTGATGTGTCATGTGTGTGCGAGCACCACCAACCACGCCCCCCCCCCCCCCCCCGCTTCACACGCACACACACACACACACACCCGCCACGTTCCTACAGAGGGAAACACTTGTCCTCTCGCCCACGCTACAACCGAATAAACGCATCAGTTTTTGGCTCCCTCTGCTCTTGCTGTGTGTTCTTACCAGTCTGTGTGTTCTTACCAGTCTGTGTGTTCTTACCAGTCTGTGTGTTCTTACCAGTCTGTGTGTTCTTACCAGTCTGTGTGTTCTTACCAGTCTGTGTGTTCTTACCAGTCTGTTTGCCCCAGCAGGGAGTGGAAAGTGTCAAGTTTGTTTTATTCATTTTTTTTAAATCTCCGTACACGTGACAGTATAAGTGTGTGTGTGAATCCAGTGTGGTTGCCCCCAGTGGGGTGTGTGTGTGTGTGTGTGTGTGCGCAATATGTGTGTGTGTATGCAATGTTTGTGTAAGGGAGGATATGGTGAGTGCTCTTTATGAAAGCCGATAATTCAACGGCAGCACAGACAGTGACCAGGAGCTCTCCTCCAGTGCATCCCAAGACAGAGAGCCTTAGTCTGAGAGTACTGAGCTGAACCGGAGCGGACCAGACCGAGGACAGCAGGCCTCGGAGAGGAGGCTGGCTGGAACCTGAACTCAATGGGACTCCGCTCTCATCAGACCCAGACTCTGTTGATACAGAGTTACAGGAGACTGCATTGTGACTAATGAGCGTTGCAGGGTGTGTGTGCGTTGGTCTTGGTGGAGGTGATTGATGTGTGTGTTCACGTGCACACGGCAGTGTGGTGTGTGTGTGTGTGCTCAGGTCTGAGGAGGAGGGTCAGCAGTGAGTCTCGGGGTAATTAATCTCACTAAAGGGGTGCCGTTCGCTGGACAGCCCACCGCACGTTAACCTCGCCCGGCCGCGCTCAGCGCTTGGGGAGCGGCGGGACCGCCCGTGGTCCGACACGGTCACTTGTGGTCAGTGAGCGTTGGCCCAGCGGTCCATGATGACTGGTCTTTGTGCTGCACCAACAGCTCACATCACACTGCAGGGTAGTGCTACTCACTCACACACGCACACACACACGGACAGTACTTGCTCAGAGAGAGAGGAGAGATAAAAAAAGGGATATAGTTTATATCTCACACTCACTCTAATGCTTGTGCAGCTGTTAATGCTTGTGCAGCTGTTCAATAATAATAATACCCTTTTACTCTCTCTCTCTCTCTCTCTCTCTCTCTCTCTCTCTCCTCTCTCTCTCTCTCTCTCTCTCTCTCTCTCTCTCTCTCTCTCCTCTCTCTCTCTCTCTCTCCCCCACTCTCTCTCTCTCTCTCCCCCACTCTCTCTCTCTCTCTCCCCCACTCTCTCTCTCTCTCTCCCCCACTCTCTCTCTCTCTCTCTCTCCCCCCACTCTCTCTCTCTCTCTCCCCCACTCTCTCTCTCTCTCTCTCTCCCCCACTCTCTCTCTCTCTCTCTCTCCCCCACTCTCTCTCTGTATCTCTCCTGCCAGTTAGACCGGGTTACACACAGGTACAGTACCAGTACGGGTGCAGTACCAGTACGTTAACTTCAGCCCCTTTGTTTTAGCACCATGAATAATATAGTGTTTCATAGGCCGCAGGAGCATGCATGCACACACACACACACACACACACACACACACACACACACACTCCTGTAACATACACAAAGCTACATGGTCTGTATAGATGAAAGGTGTTTTTCCAGTTGGAGAACTCCCATTGAATAATACATGGTAATCGACCTATCTGTCATATATATTTATATATATAGACAGAAAGAGGGGAGGGAGGGAGAGAGAGGGAGAGAGAGAGAGAGAGAGAGAGAGAGAGAGAGAGAGAGAGAGAGAGAGAGGGTTAAAGAGAGAGAGAGAGAGAGAGAGAGAGAGAGAGAGAGGAGCGAGGGAAAGGGGGAGGTGATCAAAGATGTCACTGTGCAGCCTAACCTCAATTCTACTGCTAAGTGATCACACGCTAACTGGGTGCATGTGAGCTTTATGGTGGAGGAGAGGAGGGGGGGGAGGAGGAGGAGGGGGGGGGGGAG
>NC_090051.1:20607023-20752023 GCF_038355195.1 Osmerus mordax | reverse complement strand
CACAGGGCCAGATCTATAACCCAACACAGGTCCAGATCTATAACCCAACACCAGGTCCAGATCTATAACCCAACACAGGTCCAGATCTATAACCCCAAACCAGGTCCAGATCTATAACCCAACACAGGTCCAGATCTATAACCCAACACCAGGTCCATATCTATAACCCAACACCAGGTCCAGATCTATAACCCAACACCAGGTCCAGATATATAACCCAACACCAGGTCCAGATCTATAACCCAAATCCAGGTCCAGATCTATAACTCAACATCAGGTCTGTATCTATAACCCAACACCAGGCCCAGACCTGTAACTCAACACCAGGACTTACTGCCTGTCAAGATAGAGTCATCTCTAAAGACAAAGGAATATTCTCTTTACTCATGCAAACATATGTATGTGGTAATATAAATGAATCTGGATCATATCTTTACACCCGCACACAAACACTGGCGGTCTGACAGTGTTGATAAGGGTTGTTTTGTGCTGTGTGGGGTCTGTTGCCAGGTATAACTGTACAGGACCAAACCTAAACAGGATCTGATTCACTATTCATGATTCACTCCTGGAGTTACAGCTCATTCTACCAGATAGAGAGGAGGATAGAGGGAGCTGAAAGAAGGTAAAGAGAGAAAGGGGGATTGGGAGAAGGGGAGGGGGGTGAGTGAGTCGTGATCCGCGAGTGTGCATGATAGAGAGACACAAAAGAAGAGAGGTGTAGAGGAGTGTGGGGAGGGGTGAAGGAAGAGAGGCAGAGGGGAGGAGGGGAGAGAGGGGAGAGAGGGGAGAGAGGGGAGAGAGGGATGAGCACGTGTAGAAGGTCATCACTGTGCTGCTCAGTGGGAAATGTGTCACGCGTTCTACAAGTGTGAAATGAACGTAATTCATAAATAAACATTGGCATGAAACATAAACACACACACACACATTTATCAGAGAGAGTGGGATACAAATCTTCATAACCGCCGGATGTGAAAACTCACGGATGTCTGTGAGTGGGTCTCCCCTCCACCAGCTCACCCCACACACTTAGGCTATTTTTGGCCCTGTTTGGTGCTACCACCCCTTTCTCTCTCCCTTCCTCCATTCTCCACCTCTCCTTCCCTCCATCATTAAATCTCTCTCCCTCTTTTTCTCACTACCTACATTCAATTGTTCTGTCTCTCATTTAAAAGAATGAGCCTGTGTTCCTTCCCCTCTCTCTCTCTCTCTCTCTCTCTCTCTCTCTCTCTCTCTCTCTCTCTCTCTCTCTCTCTCTCTCTCTCTCACACACTCTCTCTCTCACACTCTCTATCTATCTCTCTCATTCTCTCTCATCCCACCTTCTTTCTCTCTCACCCTGGCTTTCCTTTTCTCTCCCTTTATGTCTCTCTCTCTTTCCCTCTTTATGGTCATACAGGCACCCTCCTACTCCAGCCTTAGTCACAGGCCTCCCTCATAAAGGCATGGCTGAACCCATGCAGTCCACACTCACTGTTCTTCTCCATCTCTCCCCTCTGTTGTTTCTCTGTCACTCTCTTTCTCCCTCTCTCTCTCTCTTCCCCCCCCTGTCTCTCTCTCTCCCTCTCTCTCTCTCCCTCTCCCTCTCCCTCTCCCTCTCCTTCTCCTTCTCCCTTTCTCTCTCTGTCTCTCTCTCTCTCTCCCCCTCTCTCTCGCTCTCCCCCCCCCCCCCCCCTCCCTCTCTCTCTCTCTCTCTCTCTCTCTCTCTCTCTCTCTCTCTCTCTCTCTCTTACACACACACTGCCAGGGACTGATTCAACAGTTGCTTACTGTCATCAACAAGGTGGACACCACTGGCTTCCCACTTGCTCTATTGTTCTCTTCATGAACTGGTAAGTGTGTGTGTTTTCACATACTTTGTGTGTGTGTGTTTGTGTGTGTTTGCATGCACTATGTCTGTGTGTGTTTGCATGTACTGTGTTTGTGTTTGTGTTTGAAAGAAACATAAAGAAGCTTCTAGTCTCTATCATCTGTAAAGACACGTGGCCTACATGGCTCTGACCTAAGACAGACCGTGTGGGAGACAGACTTCAGGTTGCCACGTTGCCTAGATTTCCATTGTGTGAACATCCTCCGTGCTGTGGAAAGCTCTCAGGACAGGACAACAGAGCAGAGACACGCACAGCAGCCCCTATGGGAGCCAACCCATAGGCACTTCCCCCGAAATATAGAACACCTTTTGTGCTAGCTAGCCTCAAACAGGTGTGCGGCGTGTTTGTGTGCGTGTGATACACCCTTCTATCAGTGTTGTTTCCAAGTTCATGTTGTCACCTGTGTCGTGTACAACTGTTAAAATCCCCCTTTGATATATCTTACAGTTTTTCTCGATTGGTTACACACATTTTCTGAATGCATACCTCATACTCTCAGAACTCTACACACAAATTAAAAAAACACACACACAATGGGCAAAACCCCTCACTTCTCCTGCAAAATTAAACTTAACATTCAAAACAATGTTATTTAATCTCAAAATGGTATTTTGTTTTCAAATGACAAACACAAACCATCATATGAATAGACATTTATAAGAACCATTTGAACACTGATGTGCTCAATGTAAAACACTATGATGAATGGAAAAAACTTCTTCTTCATTCATCATAGTGAGTTAGGCCTTTTTTTGTTCAGTGTTACACTTACTACAGACAGTACAGACATAAGTGTGTTGTAAAATATTTGAAAATATTGTTTTTATACTCAGAACACAGAAATACACGGTAACAAATATATTTTACGTATTTTTCCCAGAAAAACAATGTACACAGTGTACATCCCAACCAACACAAAGTTGCACATACAGTGGTCTACATACAAAACAACAGAATAATTTACTGTATAGTGTATACAGTTACATTATTACTGTATTATTTTTCTTTGAATTTGCCGTAATGTTATGGCGTTATTTTCTAGGACCATGTTCATGATTTCAGTTTCCTGTTCAGGAGACAGAAGACGTTCCCGACCACCTTGTGTTAGTAATCTTTCAGTTCTGCCAAACAAATAGTAAAATACTGTAAATACTGTGTAGGAATACAAAGTAGGAATACATTTTCCAAATACTTGAAACATACTTTATTTTTACAGTCATACAGAACAGTCCACAGGCAATATTGTACTACTGTACTCATTGAGTACTGTATTGATATGCAGTAGGCCTACTGCAATTTTGTAGTGAGAGTAGATTTCTTACCTATTCTCATTTTGGAAAGTCCGGATGATGGATGCTACAGTGTACCTGCTCAAATTTGGCTGTACTCTTTGCCCAGCCTCCCTCATTGTTAGACCATGGTTGACTACATGGTCAACCAAAGCGGCTCGGATCTCATCAGAGATTATGGTCCTTGGCCTTCCTCATACTCATCCTCCCCGTCCTCCTCCTCTTACTTTCACTCCTCTGCCTCTGCCTCTGTTTCCAATGTTGGCATCCATTGCTCAAAAACAGAAGAGGTCACCTTTTGCCCTTTTATGCTAAAGCTCTGATTGCTAATTGTAAAACTGTGTGACAGATGTTTGTCCATGCGATGAGTCAGTGTGCGTATTTGAATGGCAGTGTGTTCCTTGTGAAAACAAAAGATTTTCTTCATGAAAATTGTGCCAAATGCAGAGAATTGTGTGTAGTGTTTTGAAAAAAAGTGTGTTTTAGAACTGCAATTTGAGTGTAAAGCAGGAATTGTGCTTGTAGTTTAGCAGAATGGGTTCATGGGGTTGGTGCATGAGTTAAATGTTGTGGTCATTGTGTCTCAAGTACCAGTATTTGTGTGTAAACAATTGAGAAAAACTTTAATATTCGAAACCTTGATTATTCTCTCGAATCAAATCTGACTTTAAATCGAATCCTTTATGGTTGTAAATTGTGTGGATTTTCAAAGAAGTCACGCAGGACTATGTAGTGCTGTACGCAGAGAGACTGAGTGTCTAGTCTCTGTCCTCTACACAGAGTATTTCAAGTGGGCCGCTTCGTCCACTGTAGATGTCTTGTGATGGGGATGTTATATAGAAGAGGATAGCAAAGCCAGTTGAGGAGAAAGAGAGTGCGCGAGAGCGAGGAGGGAGGGAGGGAGGGAGGGAGGGAGGGAGGGAGGGAGGGAGGGAGGAGGAGGGAGGGAGGGAGGGAGGGAGGGAGGGAGGGAGGGAGGGAGGGAGGAGGGAGGGAGGGAGGGAGGGAGGGAGGGAGGGAGGGAGGGAGGGAGGGAGGGAAAAGAAAACGAGAGAGACAGAGACAGAGACAGAGACAGAGACAGAGACAGAGACAGAGCAGACAGAGACAGAGACAGAGACAGAGACAGAGACAGAGACAGGGAGAAGAGACAGGAATACCTTCGGCTGGTGTAGGTGCACCGAAACATGACCGTGGGGAAGCTGAACGTTCTAACTCCCCAGCCCAGCCCCCCCCCCCCCCCCCCCCCCCCGCCACTAAACAGTTAAACTGTACGTCTCAGCCCATTCAGGGGAAAATGACCAACAGTTTATTTAAGGGGACAAATAGGTCAAACAGTCTCTAATTATCTCGGAGTCGAAGGCAGGGACGTACTTCTTTTCTCTGCTTTCTTTTCTTGTGTGTGCCCTGCATGAGGGGGCAGCAGCGTTCCAACCCAGCGGCCAGCTCTCTCTGCTGACCTATATCTCCCCTGGACACTCAGGAGAGGGCGGGCGGGGGACCGGACCAGACGCCATACCACCCACAACACACACACACGCAACACATACACACTCCCCATGACAAACGTACACATTCAATAGCCACACTGCCCATAATGCACCCACACACTACCAACAGCAAACACGCACAGAGACACACACAGAAAGGAATACACGGACGTACATGTTCTCACACACACACACACACGCACACATTTATATTTCAAATGTGTTATTGCATGGATCCGAAACTGCTGGTCCTATTCACAGAGTTGGGTGTCTTTGTGTTGTCTCAAAGTCCTTCTGCAGTGCTGTGTTCACAACAGACGGCTCCTCTTTAATGACGCACAGCATCCACCTTCCACCCAGGAACAGCCCCTCATCATAACTGCAACAGAGCTTCCCATGATGGTAGAAACACAGACCCATGCAGGTCAATGTGTTGCATTTGCATTACATTATACCAGTGAGCTGTACGGTGCCTCATAAATGACTTGTGCTGTGCTGGGGATGGACTATAACAAAGTTGTAACAGTGCAGACCTATCGTGCGTTAGTTCACAGCTTTGACATTTTACTTTTCCCTCCAAACTTCAACCCTAACCTTAAACCCCAACCACTAACAGCTGAACACCTTAATCTTATCATAATGCATTGCGCCAAGTGGAGAAATTCATACGTGAACATGCAATGCTTTGTTGAATTCAAGTTTCAAAATGAACAACATAAACACAAGGCGATGATAACATCATACCCTTTGCTGAGAAGTTCAATACTTGATGAGTCTTGCTGTATCAATGTGAGTCATTTGCGTACACTAATGCCTTCACACACACACATATGAAACAGCACATACACTGTTCCTGTGTCAGTGAGTCATTAACAGATTCCGCCTACGCAATATGACCTTTCTGTTGTTCCTCATATTTAAAATGTATGTTACTATCGAGTAGTAACAAATTTGCTTGTCAAATGTAAAACTTAATATTTACCTGTTCACTAATGTCTAATTGTCATGGTGCTAGAAGGACATGTAATGGTGTAAACAAACTTCTTGGTGTAAACAAGAAGTGCTATCTTACAGTCTCTCTCTATTAACTTTTCTTTCTTGTTTTCTGCTGTTTGTCCCTGTACACAGATTCTGGATACACTTTTAGCTCTTTGTGGAGAGAAAAATGAAGACACAAACTCTTCCTTGAACGCACACACACACAGAGACACACATACACACCAATCTAGAATTGTTCAGTTTGGGCATGAATTAAAGGTCTGGTGTGGAGGGATGGAAGTGTGGTGGAAGGAGGGAGGGAAGGAAGGAAGGAAGGAAGGAAGGAAGGAAGGAAGGAAGGAAGGAAGGAAGGAAGGAAGGAAGGAAGGAAGGAAGGAAGGAAGGAAGGAAGGAAGGAAGGAAGGAAGGAAGGAAGGAAGGAAGGAGAGAAGGGGGTAAGGAAGGAAGGAAGGAGAGAAGGAGAGAAGGGGGTAAGGAAGGAAGTAAATAAGTAAGTAAGTAAGTAAGTAAGACTTTATTTATATAGCACTTTTCATACAAGAATTGCAGCTCAAAGTGCTTTACATACAATCAACAAAAACAATAATACAAGTGTTGATCTAAAACGTTTAACAACAGGAAGGAGGGAAGGAAGGGGGAAGGAAGGAGAGAAGGGGGGAAGGAAGGAAGGAGGGAAGGAAGGGGGGAAGGAGTCTCTTGCGCAGAAGTCTGTGTGTTGTCATTTGAAGACAACAGCTCAGTGTTCGGAGCACACATTGAACCAGACTCTTAACGGCATGACCTCCGACACAGACACAGACACACGCCCACACACACATTCACACACACGCTCACACACACACTCACACGCTCACACACACATTCACACACACACGCTCACACACACGCTCACACATACACAAACGCAGCATGCCTTACACACATACTCTTACACACCCACATTTACACAAACAGTGAATCTCACACATAGTGGCATGCATTGAAGGCCTATTTTGGACTTTTATCTCACCATGTTGTGAAGCCTATACATTGGGAACAAAGAGATGTGCACATCACACAAAGTCACACAAAGTCACACAAAGTCACACAAAGTCACACAAAGTCACACAAAGTCACACAAAGTCACACAAAGTCACACAAAGTCACACAATACACGTGTGCATGCAGCTCACACAACACTACAGAACAACCTCACAATACTGTCCCTCTGACTGCCTGCCTGTCTGTCCCTCTGACTGCCTGCCTGTCTGTCTGTCCCTCTGACTGCCTGCCTGTCTGTCCCTCTGACTGCCTGCCTGTCTGTCCCTCTGACTGCCTGCCTGTCTGTCATTCTGACTGCCTGCCTGTCTGTCTGTCTGTCCCTCTGTCTGTCTGCTGTCTGCGTCTACTTCTGCCATCTTCGATGACCTTTCGGAGCAGCAGAAGAGCGCCAGATCGGCCTGATTACCTCTTGCCTGTTTGCATTCTGACTGTGCATCTACCCACACACCATGCAAATATGCTGATACGTCCATTTCACATTGGGATCACAGTTCACACAGACGCAGGCAGACAGACAGACAGACAGACTGGCAGACCCACACATATACACACTTGACAACTTTTAATCAAACCATTTTGAAGTTCACAGCAAGCTGTGGTTGTTGTTTTCTGGTGGTATTTGAGTATGCAAATCTGCATTCAATCTAGTGTCATGGGCACTTGCCAATCAATGGCATCATTGTTTCAAGTTCTACATATAATGACAAGAAGCTTTATCCCTTTATTTTTTGTCGTGGGAGCCGATAGGGTGCACATATTCATGTAGCAAGTAATTAACTTGAGGTTAATTGACAGATGAAACTGGTTAAATTAGACTCACAGTCACAGACAGACCACTCACGTGCACACTCGAAAGATGCAGCAAGCTCATTAAACAGTCTGCCGCTGCGGAGCGTGTTGACTTGAAAGGACCCGGTGACTTCTCAACACAGATGCCATATTTTGCTGGATAACAAATGTACAAATGATTTCACATTTTTAATGAAGCAGAAGCCGCATTTTGATGTCAATTGTTAAGTCTCTAAATAAGAAGACGATAACTGAATCTAAAAGTGTGGAAGCGTAGCATGCGCTTCGGCGACAGCATACGTGAAAGGGACATGTCAGGGCATGCCGTCTGTGCTTGACATAATAGACTAATGTTTATTCGTTACAATGAGAAATAATAAGCAGGTGGGATGTTTTTACATAGATTATAATGATGACTGCACCTGTCTTTGTTAGTTGTTAGTGAGTGTGGGTCCCGATGCACTCTTGGAAAGACTACTAAATGAAGCCAGCGACCTCTGACAGCCAAAAGATTAAAAAAAAAAAAAAAAAAAGAGAGAAAAAACACATCACATTGTTTGAAAACATTATTGGAAGCTCAATAATGTGTTTGCAAAGCGCATAACAATATAACATAATAAACAGAACAAATGTTGCTTGGTAGTTGGTTTCAAATATACGGGAAATCAGTAGGGGAATTTTGTTGGTCATCAAATGTGGGGCTAACATTTTTTATGATGCATTTTTGGATTGACTGAAAATTGTTGACGAAAAAAGGAAAGACAGTACTTCACGTTTCGTAAGGAAAACAATTGTTTTATATTATGATCTTGGAAATTGCTAAAACTCCACATGCACAACTGTATAGGTTCAGCCTAAAGATTATTTGACAATGCACCAAATTAAGTCCACATCTTATACAAGAGAGAACTCGTTTATTAAATGCTTGGAAATCTAATTACAGTAAAGACGGCCATAGGCTTTCCAGACATTCTTATTTTGATGCTTAGTCCAGCCTCGAGAATGGGGGTTTTACTTTTATAAATGTTATAACATTAGACTTCATATCAGACGGCTGAACCATTTGGCCATGGTTTTAGACATGATATCAGGCACCTGCTCCGAAAAACAGACTCAATACCACCCTCACAATTGAATTGCACACATCATTTCATAATAATATAGCTAGGCTATAAGAAATAGCCTATTGAAATATAATAAAGGATAATACGGATATTCTCCACAAATATGAATTGGTAAATGCAAGACGGGTAACTATATTTAACAGTATCTATTTTTAAAGTCATAGGCTAAGCTACATCTGTCTTTGCAAGTTCAAGCGGTTTCATTTGATTTTCGTGGTGGGGAGTACTGGTAATTGCTGGAAAATGCCGACAGCTCACCTCAGCTGTGCAAACAGTTTGGCTATGTGCAAGAGCAATGTTTTTCTATGCCATAAATAGACCTCGATTCAAATCAACTTCCTAAAAGCCTGGTCACTTCAAAAATAAAAAACCTAGGCGTTATTGTGGGTCGTGATAATATTGGTTTAAAAAAAGTTGTTTAATGCAGCCTAACTGAAATCTTTGATAGATTTTGGACTGTTGTCATAAGCCTACTACACACAGTATAACTTTTAAAGCGTTAGCCTGGGTACATTAATTTAAATTAAACAAAATACTTGTCTTAAATGATATAGGCTAGGCCTCAACTGTCTATTCAGGTCATACTGTAACAGGAATAACATGCCCAGGGTCTAGGAGACCCAGTGGTGACAGGTGCAGGTAAAAAGGGTTCCTACCCTAATACCACTTGCATCACCTTTGGCCTGTTTTCTGTGCTGATATGCTGTACAGATGGTGTTCAACGCACTTTAGTGAGGATCACCTTGTCATTGGCCAATTGCGAGAATCAGATTGGTTCATGTGGAGGCTTGCGGAGAAGTGTTGTAGCCATGTTGCATCAGCGCTAAGGATGGAGGCACTAGAGGACACCAGCTTGGCCCAGGCCCTCTGACATCAGACACAGGACTAATAGGTTCGAGGCTTCTATGTGATCTTTGATGTCAAAAACATATCGGTGCTTGTAAATTTGACGGCTTGCGTGGCAACACCTGTTTACTGTAAAGAGCAGGCATATGTAGGCTAAAGGAACTGTTTGGTCACTTTTTCTAAAACGTCATGTCTAACGGCACAGCTATAGACCTATATTTAGGTTTAGGTCGTGAGTCCCTATATTGTAAACTTCTGAATCCTCGTTTTTTTCCAAGTGCCTTCCTTATAGTTTTTAGACCTGCCTTGGTCTGGTCTTCTGTAGAGTCGCGGTTTGTCTGAAGACGGCTGCCTATTCAGTGGTATTTGAAAAAGAATAAATGCCATGCACAATTTGGCACTTGTAGCCTAATGTTTCGTATGGAAACTAGGACAGTGAAATCCTATGTAACGCGATAGTAACTCCCTTTGCGTCTATGTTGGCCGTCAGTGTAGGACAGGGTGGAGATACCTGCCTGGTGACCAACCTGTCACGAGCAATCAAACACAACAGCATGCAACCATAGGAAACAAATTGCTCACCTCTTCTTTTGGTTCCGATGACTATAGTAGCCTATATTTCACATCACATTGTGAGCGTTTTGAAATCTCTCACAAAGAAGATGCCATACGCCAAATGTTGAATATGGACTTTTGATGGTTTTTATATAGTATATTCAAGTCTCGACGTGATCTCCGATCTGTTTAGTCAGTGCGTAAACAGACCGCAGTAACCTGTAGACTTGTTTAATCAGCAGGCAGGTTACATTATTATGACGCTGGAAGACGTGTTGGAGATTTGCTCTTGTCTATTATTTCGATGATCCCATATCCGCCAGGCAACACCAGTTTCCATAGGCGGACAGCCTCATCTCCAACTAGCCTATAGGCTCCCGTGCGCTCGGGGCGCGCAGCGGAGAACGGAGCTATACTCAGTGTGTGAGTTTGGAGGGATGCTGGTCGCCCAACACACGTGACCTGATCTGATCAGACGATTCTGTCAGGGATTTGGGCGCGGAGGTTTCCAGGCGTTATTGGTAACATACAGAGTACACTATAGGGGCAATGTTGCACCCTCCAATGTATGTTTTTTTTTCTCTCGCTCGCTCTCTTTTGCCACCGCTCCGCCTACCCCTTTTCGCAACATTGACGCAACCTATAAATACTGGAACAAAAGAAGAACTTCCTTGAAACCCGCTGGAACTGCATTTACACCGAGACACGGATCCTTGTTCTCAACTATGGAAATACCGAGTTGTGAGGTAGAATTGAAATGTAGTCCATCTGGTGGACCGTCGAGATGCACTTGAGCACTTGTCTCTATAGTAAGTGTCATTAACCATTCGTAGACATACTCACAACTTTTAGTATTTTCATCCCTACGTTGTTTGCTCAGCCTATTCAACTAAGCAAATGTAGGCTTCATCGTCGATGATAAACGGCGAGTTGACGTTAGTTTAGGTTGTTTATGTGTCAGAATGACCCACGAAGTAACACCTTGAATGTCACTGCCCTCGAATTCATGACAATGAGGGAACGTCGAGTTTCATATTGACTTTAAACCTAAGTTGACAAATATCTTAATTGTTCCGTTTATAATGTCCATTATCCGTGGTGACTGTTTTGTTTACCCTTTATGGTTCGTCTCAGTGCGATCTCGTTGCAGTTCCATTGTACTTTTTATTATGAGGAAATGACATAGTTTTAGATGGATTCTGAATGTACTCTAATGTTTGTCATTGAACAGAAATAATAAATTCAAATGAGTTGCGACTGTTTTCATGCAATAGAACAAGAAGCCGGCGGTTTTGTGGAATAACTGTCTTGCTCTATAGACTTAACACGCTGCACTTTAAAACAATGGGACACTCGTTTAAAAACGGGAAAAAAACATAATGTCGTGCATGTTTTGTTGTTCAACGGTTTAATCTATGCAGATTTTGCACATACAAACATATTTTATCCCATCGCTTTGTCGCGTTGGTCTTTTCACTGTATGAACAAAGGATGGGTAGTCGGCTCGTCGGAGAGCGTCAGTGGCGAGCAGGCGGGCTGTTTACAATAATAACACGGTCCTGGTGACGTAGCCTAACTGACAGCGGCGTCCGCCAGAGGTAAAGCCGCTTAACCATCGGCAACACGCTATATTTGGAAAGTGGTTACATCATCGAGGTGCAATAGAGGCGAGGGAGGGACTTCCGCAGTCTCTCTGTTTGGAGTTCTGACTGCAGAGTTGTAGGCTTCTGACGAGTTTAGAGTGCAGGACTGTGGTCTACTTGTTGGAAAATCATGTGGTGAAATAGTTTGATGGTTTAATGTCTGAACATTTAAAGAGATAAGTGTTGAGTTATTGCTGAACAGGTTTCCTAAAACAGGCTATTCAATTGTTATTAATGTTAAGATGTTCAGTGTTTGCACCAACATTGTTAAGTTCTCATTATGATTTTTGAAACACAATCGTAGATCATTGTGTATTTGACAGGAAGGACGAAACAGCGGCTTCTGCCTGTGTTCTGCTCAGTGTGTAATGAAATTGATGCTCCTGGAATTACCCAGATAATAATGTTTGTGTATGCTATAATGTTTGTCTATTTCAGACAATACGCACTCACACATGCAAATATTCACTAGGATATATGCCTGCCAAGCATGTGATGGTGTTTAGCAATGAAAAGAGGTCTCTTGGGTTTTAATGCCACCTGTTTTCAACCTGCATTTGTTACCATACTCATTGTAGACTGGTACACTGTTATCAGAAGCTACTGAAATACGTGCAGAACATAGTTTTACAAATATAGACACACACACACACACACATGCATAAGTTATAGGCCAGCGATAGAAGAACTTCTTTGTGTTGTGTGCGTGCGTGTGGAATCCAGGGACCGGTGTGACCAGTGCGGAGCCTGTGCGCTAAGCAGGGGTCAAAGGTTGGTGTTGTGTTTTCAGGGTGACCTGCTAGTGACTATTAGCCATTGATGAATGTGATGTCGCACAAGTGTGCGGGCTGGCCCCCTCCAAAAGGGGAGGTGTCCTAACACGCCCCCCTGTAACCCTGCGACCCCCCCTTCTTAGACACACACACACACAGACACATTCACACACACGCGCGCACACACACTACCCTGCTGACAGGAGCACAAGAGGGCAGCTGCTACAGATGTCTTTTGGAGGGAGGGGGGAGGGGCGTAGAGGAGACATCAATAGAAAGACTGTGGGAGTGTCTGTTCACATCTCTCTCCAGAGGACTCACAGCCTCTCATTGTGCTGCTTCAAGACCATGACGTGAAGAGGCCATATCATGTGTGAAGATGCAAACAAGTCCAATATGGACAGAGTATGTTTTCCACTCAGTCTGGATAGCAAATGTGTGGTTACACCAGCTTTCAAACTTATTTGCCCCCAAATGTAAGCCTTAAACGAATCTTAACTATCTTCAACAGTCCCGATGAAAACTCTTACATAAAGCCTGAATGACTGGTATGCAAATGGCTATCTGCATGTTTTGGTGTAGTAGTCCGCCAACACACAATGACAAAGACAGTGACTCACATTGTATCTGTCACAAGTCCGTCTCTCTGAAGAGATCAGAGCGGGAAAACATGGTATTGCTACGGGTTCACTGCCATTCCGCTCATTACGACAGGCTGGAACTCTGTTCTGTTGCAAAGACAGTCACTCCTCCTTCACTTCTCCTTTCCTCAGTTTTTTTTTTTTTAGAGAAACGATCCTCACGTTTTGACTGCTTTCGGTCTGAATCCTCTTCTGTTGTTACGATGTGTTTGTTGTTTTAAGTTATTGATGTACAGCTTTGGGTGTGATGGTAAATCTCCTTACATGGTTGGACTTTGTTGCCGGGACCGCTGACAAGCCATGGGAAATCAAATCAATCAACTTTGATTAACTTTACAGTTTTGTTTACAGCTAGCCTCAAAGAGGAAGGGGAAGGGGATAGTGAGCAGTTAAGAGAGTGAAATATTTTACAATACAAAGCAGACTAGAGCAGAAGTGAAAAGCTACATTTGCATTATATTTATTAATACATGCTGTATATGTAGCCTACATAGATATGAATGTGTGAACAGAGACATCTAAATCATACACACTATCAGTGGACATTGTGGAGGAAAGACAGAATGCTGAAGGAAGGTATAGAATTCTCCAGCAAGCTTATGTGTATGTAGTCATTGGGTGTTGTCATCCAAAAGGCCAGGGTACAGTGTGATGGTCCACATACCATTCCAGATACCAGATATATTGATTCCGGATCAATATACTCCCTCTATTCGCTCTTTAGATTAGCTTGGACTGATTGGATGACCCAAGCCTTCTCATGGAAACCACTCTCTGTGCCTCTGAGTTAAAACAGGCCGACCTGAACCCTCAGGTCTCCACTGTTTGGGATCAAGCAATCATGCTTCATGTATGCACTGTGAGTCGGCGAACGTGGGGGTTGTGCATAGACGAGAGTGTGTCCGTGTCAACACGAGACAGGGAAGCGTGTGCGCCGAGGACTCCCCTGGTGCTAACCTCCATCTCGCTGCCATGTGGTGTGATGTCGTCCCGTGTCTGGATGTGGTGTGAGGGGCCATCCACCAAGTCACATGAGAGAGAGAGAGACGGAGAGGAGGCAGAGAGAGGGAAAGAAACTCTAAAAGCCCTTCTTGAATGAGAAGCAGCTGAGTGTAGCAGTCAGCCATGCACGCAAGTCACCTAACATGAAATCAAATTACATCAGGCTAAATCTGCCCCAGCGTGGCAACTGTGCTACTAGTGTTGTCCTGCTGTGGCCGAACACTGCACTGTGCTAAACGACACTGTGCCTCTTGTGTCACACCCCCCCCCCCCTCCTTCGTAAGAGGACCAGAAAGACAGGAGACCCCCTTCCCCCATCATAATGAAGAGATGCATTATGATGTGATTTCATTTGTGCCTGTGAAAAGAGAGAGAGAGAGAGAGAGAGAGAGAGAGAGAGAGAGAGAGGGAGACAAGAAATACAACTGTGTGAGGGAGCAGTATGAGTTGCATGGTTCATTTGTGTAGTGACATGTGACTTGTGTTTTGGTGAGTCATAAGGATCCCCTCCTTAATGCAAGGCAGTGTGGACTCATGTGACAGTGACACAATGCAGAGGGGGCTGCATAGTGTTCCCGGGCCGGGCCCAGCGCCACACCGCACTGCTACTGTGCATCGTGTTGTAATGGAGACCCACAAGGCCCTGTTTTTATTGTGTGCGATTTGCGTCTTAAAGTAGACCCAAGTGAACAGCCTTTTTTGGTCCAACTAGTTGCTTGTGACCTTTCTCAACTGTGGTTAACACCCCCCCTCTCGCTTTCTAATTCTCTCTTTTCTCTTCCTCAGTGTGTCTGTGCATTTATGTGTCTGCTTTTGTGTCTTTGTGTGTACGGTATATGTGTTCCTTTATGACCACAGCGGTGTGTGTGTGTGGACAGGACATCCCAATGTTCCTTTATGGTAGTGTTTGGTGGTGTTTTTGCTGGATCATCCTTGCCTCTCCACACGCCCAACACAGAGCTCCTCCTTGCTGGCTTCCTGTCCAAACCAGTTTATCTGTAAACAAGCATGTTTTTTTTCCTCCCGGACCCATTGTCCACAGTGTACCACTGGGGCCTATACAATGCACGTCCTCTCTTAGGCTCTGCCTTGGTAGCGTGCAGCTAGTCTGCTCTCTAATGATTGTCAAATGCAGTATTAAAAAGTGCTAAAGTGCCATGAATGAGGGTCTGCAGACGTGGCTCCTAGCAGCACAGTTCCTGCTACACCTCCAGCTAGACTCCCATGTCAACAGTAGGAGTGAAGTGCGAGTCCGTGGTTTAAATAATACGGTCTGTATGTACAGTTTCTGAACATGCCTCGACATGCCCCGATAGACGAGGAGTTCTAGAATCCCGTGTCCTGGTGACTTCTGTTCCGTGGTGAGGAGTTCTAGAATCCCCTGTCCTGGTGACTTCTGTTCCGTGATGAGGAGTTCTAGAATCCCCTGTCCTGGTGTCTTCTGTTCTGTGGCTCTCTCTGCTGTCCTTCTGCCTAAACTACAAACACCACTCACCGTTGGAAAGGGCCTCCTACCTCGAGACAAGGTCGGGAAACAGGCCTTACTTGAACCATGGTTCTGTCACCGTGTCCCTGTAAACCGTGTGTGTTCAAAGTAGGCTGTAGCACATCCATAATTCTCAGGTGCGTGTTACTTTGAGTAATATAACAGGTGTGTAATGTGGACTATTGTGGTGTGTGGGGTTGGATGAAACGTGTGTGTCTGTGTTTATTTAGCCAGAGGTGCTAACAGGGAAGTTACTGTGGAAAGAAAGCTGCTCGTTAACAGTGATGCCATATATACACAGAACAGTATATGCTTAGCTGTCCAAGGGTCGAAAAATACTTTAAATGCTTTCATTTACTTTTCTTGAGTCTGTTTTAAGTGCCAGGTGGATGGTGTGGGCTATGCATGTAACTATTTGAAATGATTTCATACCAGGTACATTGGATAGGGTCTAATTTAAATAGGATATTATCCCTTATACAAAGGGTTGAATATCAATACTGTATTAGATCCTATGACCAGATGTTGTACTTATCATTCATGAGGCCGGGACTGCACTTGAAACAGGGTTGCGATTTATCCTAAAGGAGGAAGTGTGAAGGTAGAGGACGAGGAGGCCCAGGTTGAAGCCCGTACACTGTGAGAGAGTGGAGGAGAGATTTCTGCCTCAGAGTCTAGGGAGGAACAGTCTGGACGTCTTTGGTTGCTGTGTCGACAGCAAAGTCCCCCCAGAGAGACCCTGGCAGACCCTAGAGACAGAAGGTGGAGAAGGGGGACTGTGGGGGAGGAGGAGGGGGAGGGTGAGGGATGCTGTTACCAGCACCAGAGGGATGGGTGTGTTTTGGCGGAGTCGGATTCTGCCAGTTTGATGATCAGACGGGCAGTTAGGTGGTGAGTGTTCAGGTGACTGTTCTGTTTCTTTACATGCCCTTATAAAGGTTACATTTCAAAACTACAGGTTGCAGTGTTTGCACCATGGAGAGTATTATAAAACACTGTTGTAGATCATACATGATGTTTAATGCGCTTTGGCTACTGCATATGGGATTCTGTGTATGAGAGTGTAGCGTGTAGAGTGTGTGTGTGTGTGTATGTGTGTGTGTGTGTGTGTGTGTGTGTGTGTGTGTGTGTGTGTGTGTGTGGAGGGGGGTGTACAGTATATACAATTTCGAAGTGGGACACTAACTCAAGAATCACTTCTGTTTTCACTGTATGCTCAATTCGTGCTCTGTGCATGTTACCTTCAGAGGCTCCCAATAGTAGCAGCTATCAGGTTTTTGTACTCCTGTAGCCTACAACTCAAAGGCGGGACTGTGGAGAGTAGTGACCTAGCGCAGCGCCTTTCTCAAGCCCAACCCCATGGTAGGCTACTTCTGTATCAGCACTAATAGGTGGACTCGACGGAGAGCGCTACGACTTGTATTTCTATTGCCTATTGCTCGCCTCACTTCAGCGGGGCAAAAAAAGCTACGCTTTATTACATGCTGACATTTTGACTGTTGATCAAATAAAAGCACGGGCTTGTTGGGGGTTTAGACCGTGTTCTGTCATTTCTTGCCTAGCAGCACTACGTTTTTCCTGTCGATAGTACCCGGCAATATGATCTGATCGCAAGTAAGGTGGCTATTTCCGAAGACCTTCTGGTCTAAGCTGGATGTGATGTAGCCTAGTCTATGACAGAAGCTTTTTACAAACAATTTATATGAACTCGTATTTTGCAGTCCGTTGCATGTGTTAACTCCACCGTTTAATCGTTAAATCGACTGACAAAAACAAGTTTGGAGATAAACATCGATCCCCTCGCGAACACAAAAATGCTTCACATCTGATAGTCTTCTGGATTTTGTAAATGTACCGTTCTCTCTTTGACTACTCGTGACGTTCAATCTTTTTTTTTTCATTTTTGAAAATCTCAGTCATGCGTGTAAAATACATAGGCTACATACTCATTTCTTAGAATAGTTTTCACGTTGGCATATTACATGCGTGTTTAGTCTATGCAGCATGTGTGAAATGTTTTCACAATAATAAGATAGTTACATTTTCTAACGGGCTCTATATTTTCTTTTTGGGAGATAAAGTGTTAATATTCTCTTCTCTCTGTTGAACGCTGCGTGGGCTGCAAGATCATTCGAGAGTGCATTTTTCTCCTCCAATCCGCTACATAGAGCTCACTCTCGATATGCCCAATGGAGAAAGGGGTTTGCTCAAACGAATTTGAATGAAGAGTGTATCTTTCGGCGCCATTTTCGAGTAGGCAGCGATTGCTTCAGCAGCTGCGAGAAGGAGGCTCTTGCTGTGAATAGCGAAGTGAAGCGCCGCGATGTTTGAAGACGCGCAATTAATTTCGTAAGATTATCTAAAATTATACAGAGAAGACCGTGCGAAACAATACCGATGGACAGCGGTGAGAATAAATTAAAAAGGTCAAACCTGACAGCCAATCTGCAACGAGAGGAGACGGTATAGTCTGCTAATGCTGTAGCAGGCAGTGCTAGCAAGAAGAAAAGGGTGTCTCGGACTCGGCTTCGGTGGTGAAATGAAATATTCACAAAAAAACATCAACGACTAAAATGTGGACCACTGAAAAAATACTCAAAAATTGTGAAAAAATATTACAAGCATTGTGAAATAGATTACGGGCGTTGAAACTGTGATTTTTTGCCTTTTTGGTCCTTTTTGAAAGGCTCAGTTTGAGCGCGAGGTGCAAAAGCGGGATGCACTGAAGACACGGTCGGCTCGGCTCACGCGCTGTCAACAAGCACAGAGCAAATCCTCTTGTCATACCGATTGTGAATATAAAGGCTAAAACCGTACTGAGGACGCTTTTTAACATATACAGTGCATATGCAGCTGGGCGTTTTTTTTTTGCATTTGATATTATATTTAATGTATTTTTTTCTCTCACAGAGAATGGAGTAGGCTTAACATTAAATCAGCTGTTATAGCCTACGTACGATGGTAGTGTTTTTTTATGTTGTGGGCTTAGTAAATTGTAAAACTTTTCACCTCACACGGTAAGTGCCTACCTCTCTGTCAGTATGATTTTTTTTTAAATTAGCAAATTGACCCAACCAGACCATTCCGCGACGTATGTTTGTTCAAAGGTTGCAATATTTGTTTTACTTCACAAGTCTATTCTAGTCAGCTGTCCATTTCGGTGTTGAGAACCACGACGTGTGTGCAAGTTACTGCTCTGTAACATTTGTCTTAGGCACAGCGGTATATAGCAACCTATCAGTACAGTAGGCTTGGCTATTCGCATAGGGCTTGCTACATTGTGGCGCTCAGAGAAGAAATTGCAATATACTGCTTTGCAACTTTCGCAACCAGTGCTCAGTATGAAAATATATTGTCATGGTATAGCCTGCGTTGCGTTTTTTTTTGTCTGTGTGGTGTATGAGACTAAGAATGTGACAATCGATATGTCGTCGCTGTTTCGGTTCTCATAAGTATTCGTAATGCGCTCTATGTCAGGTTGTAGCGTAGGCTAATGCAATAGATTTACGAAGTCCAGCAGTTCATAAAGCTACTTTTTCATTTGGTATGATCGGCCCCAGTGTGGAAGCGGGTTCTTGGCAGAGTGATGTAGGCTATAGCCTTACAAGCCAGACTTTTTGACCTGTACTTCCAACAGAAATCGTGGCACTGGGAAGGATATTTTTATTCAACATGCACAAACGTGTGTAAAACTAAGTCTCTATGCAAAATAAGACCAGCTAGCGACCATTTCCTGGTAATGTAATCGGAGATGTTTATGGTAATTTTTTTTATCCAGCCTCAGAATGATTTTGAACTTGAACTAGGCCGACATCAGTGGCCCATAGACACATGTCGTCCATAGGTATACAGTTCCAATGCCACCATCTGTTCATATCAAATAGACATCTTCTCATCACTTTCTGTATATATTTGTCACAATTAAGACTTTTCAGATGAATTTTACTTCCTTTTTCATTTACATTACAAGAGGAAAATGGTCAGGTTGCAGAGGTCAAATGATACAATATAGTTAGGTATTCTAAGTGAGGTGTAAGTTTCTTGAGTCAAGTGATGTAAAAATGGGGTACACTGACAACACGGTAGCCCTAGCATGCTCTCAGCTCAGGCATCTTGCATTCAGAGAACTTGGAATGATGTAGAAACTTTTTAGGAGGTAGGTGATGAGGCCTTTTGGCACTTTAGGATATGGGCGGGTAGGGTCATGTGTTAAGATATACTGGTGTCGGATATCCGTCTGTATGTATATTCATGGACATCTCAGTTTCAAATAGCCATTTGATTTTCATAAAAACTTTTCTGTATTTTTCACCTGCTTTAACTTGATTAGATTTATCAATGTGGGGAAAACACGACAACATGGCATTTCTTATAATTTTTGAAGTATTCAGCATCCTGATCATATACAGTACACGTGAAAGTGTATTCATAAACGATCATGTAAATATGCTGAAAGTAGCAAAACTATGGTGATCAGACCAGATGAAACTGATAATGATTTTTGAAACTGTTTCTGAAACTCGTGAGGAAGATGTAGTATGGATGACATTTTGTCCCTGTGATCTTGGTTAAACCTTGCAAGGGGGGGGGGAAATCCCTCTCAAAACCACACTGAGGAGGTGAGGTCATGTATTGTATTTAACATGTGATCTAAAATCTTTGGTATCGTATGTGTTAAAAGCCTTTTTATTGTTGATCCCAATAGGCCACTGTTTTACATTCTGGTTCAGAGGAATAATCTTTTGTCCTTTTTGTTCTGTGTTAAGTTCTAGGTTGGCCAAATGTTGTGTGTGTATGTGTTCAGGGACAGTGATTAGCTGCTTAACTGTAGTTTGTGATGTTTACTCACAGTATTCCTCATGTAAAACAACCTTCCGTGTTGGAGTTTCATTACGTAACTGCCAGATCATGCCACTTGATGGCATGTGTTTGAGTTGCTATTTGATGTTTACTTCTGGTGTTATCAATGTGTACACACATTTGCATGAATTGATTTTAAGTAGTCTAAATGGATAACGCAAGAAAAGTGTGTACTGTTGTGAGTGGAGATGTCTGTGGTTAGGATTTTGATAGTATATATATTTTTTGATAGAAGGTTATGGTTGTTTCAGCAGTGTGTAAGGGGATGTGATGTCTTTTTTGAATGAGAGGGTTTGTTGATCAGGCTAGACAAAGTCAAAATCGGCAAATCAAAACGGATCAAACTTGTCTAAAGATGATTAAATATTTTAAAGGTTATGATTGTGCTGTGACCAAAAATGTATAACTGTGTTCCTATTTGGTCCAAAAAGCTCATGGTTATAGTAAACTGGGGATAGGAAATGGGCTGGTTTTCATTCATAGTAGGTGAAACAATAATGTGGCTTTGCACAGTTATTTAGCTTGTTTCAATCTGCCCTTTTCACGCTTTCTAAAAGTTGACGGTGAACTTGACTCTGGAAAGTGTGCAGGAAGTAGCAAATTGTGTGTGTCATGTCCGAATAATGTGTATTGAGGTAATTTGACCATAACATTATATGAAGTGTAGATTAAAAGAATGGGAAAGAGGTGTGTTTTCCAACCCTGGTAGCACTACAGTATTTGTGCAGTTCTAGAATGTTTGTATGACATTCTGTGACTCATCATTCTGTGTTCTTAGGCCCGCTCCCACCCCCATTTCCTGGCTCAGTTATGGCTCTTCTCTCGTACGTGCATACACGTGTGGTAGCCAGGCTGTTGTTTGCCCCCACCCCCCTCCCTCTCTCCACACCAACACCCAGCACAAACTTCGTAGTATTCAAATTCACAAGTGATGCGAGCAGGTTTTTACAGGTTCTCTTGGTGATTTTCCAGGGCTCCTCGTTCAGGGATCTGAAGCTTCAGTCGACGGCATCAAAGGCAAGCTGTTATAAAAGCTATCATGGGTTCTCCCTCATAAGAGGGGGCGACCTTGCTCGGTCTGATCAGGATTTCTCATATTGGCTAAAACCCACATGAAAAATCCACATTTTAAACTTGGCTGGGGACTGACATTTTGTGCTGTGTAGCCCATTCATTTCCTGATTTGCTGCTGGCTTCTGTTGATAACTGGGAGCCACGCATGTAACTTAATGATCACACACTTCAATGGAGATGGTGTGACTCCTAGTCTATGCTCGTGTGTTTTCCTCTTTTTTTCTTTTTTTTTCTTCCTCTCAGTTTTGCATGTTTCTCTCATTTTGCATGTAGCTCAGTTTGTGCCTTGGCATCCTATTTACACAGGGGACACCTGTGAGGACTTTCACTAAAGAAAGCAAGATATGAACTGAAAAACATTTCCCTTTAGTCCGATTTGAAGAAATTCATTAATCAAAGATGAATTATATTTAATGTGAATCGTGTTTGTTGCACCTGTCATTTGTCGAAAGGGAGGTGCATGTCGACTACATCCATTGACAATGGTACGAGGTTAATGAATCGTACTGTACCACTTATTGCCTTCTATAGCATATAATGTTGCATTCAATAGTGTATTTGTGGTGGGTGCATGTATATGTACTAGGCTGCTGTCAGAAAGTGTATGTTCTGTATTTTAGGTTTTAGGGTGGATGTGTGAATTCTCATTTTAGGTGATACTGCCTTAACGTTGGCAGTTAGTTAATCCACCAGTGTGCTTAGGAGTTGTCTGGAAATGTTGATCTTTTGTTTTAGTCAGGACACTTCAGAGTCGGAACCAAGAGTGTGGAATCATAAATCCTGGTGGATTCCTCTGATAGATATGACTTATCATCTAGAAATTATTCAGAAAAGTAAGGTTTTAATTCTAGCCTCACTTGCTAGCTTTTTATGCCCAGACCCCTTTCTTCTCAGAGTGGGTACTTTCTGTGTCTCAGTCTCAGACAGCCTTTGCTTATTTCATGTGGTAAACAATTGTGCAACTTGAACTCTCAAAACATAATTTCATTATACTAGGAAATATATTTTAGCTTAAATCTCAGTTGCATCACTTGCTGTCTGCTCTGTCCAGCTCTATGCTCTCCCTTAGTGTGTGTCACTCCCTGTCTCAACCAAGTTGTTTGCTTCCTGTATGAAGGGTATGTGAGCTGACCTTGTTATGTCATCGCTGAAGCAACTGAAACTGATGAAAACCTCTCAACTTAGATTGTGCATGGGGGGGAAAAAATTGTCGAATAATATTAGGAAATTAATAGCCCACTTTAAATGCCTAAGCATTTGGAATAGAGAGTTAATTCACTTAAAATGCATGAGATGTTTAGCATTTACTTGTTAACTGTAGTGGAATATTCCACATTTTCCTGTAGTGTCCCACTTGTTTTGCAGCTGTGTCTAAAACAACTTGCAAGAAGTTGAAATGCAGTTCCTGGTATCATGTGGCTTTCTGGTAGTAGGTTTGATCATTTCCCCATAATCCACTTTTGTTGTTGTTATTGTATACAGGACTGGCGATAAGGTGATTTATTGAAAATCTACAGTACACTAAGTTCACAGTAGGATTTTCAAAGCATGTCACTCAAGTATGGAGAAGTGGTGTCATATTGTGTGGATTGCCCCTTTAATGATTAATTATAATGTACTTAAACACTGAGAACATGTAAAATAATCTTGAACCGGGTATGCTTTATGTTCTTATGGAATCGATCAGTGGTATGAGAAAGCATAGGTCCAGTCATGCTTTTACTCCCTTTTTATATGTATATCTCTCTCACACACACACTCACATGGTTTAGAATGCTGTGTGATGTCCCCACTTAATCAAACTTAGTGTACTTTACAGTGTTTGTGGAGGGTTAGAAAATGTGTGTGTGTGTGTGTGTGTGTGGGAGAGATATCACCATGCTGAGTTGAAAGTTTACTGCGGTAGATTTAATTGCGTGTGATCTGGTGAGTTGGAGTGTGTGAAAAGTGTGTGTGTGTGTGTGTGTCAAAATTCTTAAGTAAAGGGTTTAGAACTTGAAAGAGTAAAGATGTTTTCATTTATTACGATTCAATTAATTTTTACCTTTCCATACAAATATATTACTCCATTGCAAAGTGTAAAACTATATGGAATGGGCATAAACTCTGAAGCTGGTGTTTAGGGAGGTTTGTGGATTAAGGAGTCACTTGCAGTGTAGACTGACATGATGTACGTAATTGGAGCTTCTTACCTGCAGACCAATGTGCTTAGTTTTGATGGTGGACAATACACTTGATTGAATGTTGAAACTGAATTTAAATTAATCAGGAAATGTCCACTCAAGAACTTGATGAGTAACAAATGTGTGTGAGGGAGAGAATGAGGTATGATGGTATAAGTATTAAGTCAAATATGAAATGCACAATTTTGTTTTATTGCTCACTAAGAATGTATTTGAAGCACTTTTTTAATTGTGATTTATAAATGTGTTAAATCGGTTCTAAACAAATAAGCGAAAAGTGTAATTATCAGCTGATGTGTTGACCTTTTACTTTACACCCTACTGTAAATCCTCTCCAGTGAGGCTCAGAACAGATTTTAGCCACATCATTTTATCACCAGAAGTCATCAGCCTGTGCGTCACATTTAGTTGTCAGGGAGCATTTGACCTGTTCTCACGGTTTGATAGTTGTGATCATTGCATCTGGTGCAGAAAAATAAGATTTGCTGACAGGGAATAAAACATTTCATATAAAGTTGGTGATATTCAGCACAGGAATTTTGCTTTTTCCAGCCTTGCCAAAATATATCTAAAATGTGGTAGTTGTAAAATTATAAGTGGGCAAACTTATCTGTGCCTTGGACCATTGTTAAATTTAAAATTATAATTCTTAATAATTTTTCTTGTTACTTGTCGTCATGCTCCTTAGCAACTTACCTTGATTCCCCACTTGGACATGACCATAACACTTTCTAGTTTTGCTCTGAAAGTAAGGATTGTGTGTTTGTGTCCATCCCATTCTGTCCTGGCTAAGAACACTTAGAGCCACACTGCCATGTGAACACTTATCTGCAGACAATGGGGGAGACATTTATCAAATCAAAATGTATTTGTATAGCCCTTTTTACACGCAAGCTTGTCACAGAGGGCTTCACATACGCCCATAGAACTGCCCCTCAACCAACCTAAACCCTGAAGGTCCCTCAACATTTATCTGTGTAACCCAAGTTGCTCAGATCCTGAATGGAACGCATGTCACACCCTCCCCACCACAGTCCCTTAACACTCGGACTCAACATGGTTTATTGCCATTTAAAACTTTAACATTGAGCACAAATGTCAAATTGCCCTCAGATTGACAAGTACGTAAGTATAAATTTCTGTTTATTTGTATTTATTAAATTTGTATTGAATGCTGCCATGGATTTATGCTTAAAGTGTGTGTGTGTAGGAGAGAGCAAGAGTGTGTGTGTGTGTGTGTGTGTGTGTGTGTGTGTGAGGAATAAAATTAAAGCAAGTGAGTTAGTTACTTTTTTTTTTTCTTTTTTTTTTGTACTGTATGAAATCATCCAACCGAGTTATCTTCTCAGTGAGATATCACTAATTATGTTGGAAGTGTGTAACCATATGATGAGGATCCAGTTAAACAAAGTGTGTGTTGAGGTCCTCTCCTGGCTGTAATGGTCTTACCTCTCACTGGGCCTTTCAGTCCATCGTCAGGGTGCATGGGGGCAATGCTATTGGACAACAATATCCAGTAAAAATGCTAAGAATCTGCCCAGTGGGGTTTCCCCTGTAAAATAAATTATGATCATTAACATTTTATATTTTTACATTTTCTTACCTTGAATATGACCATTTAGGAATGTAATAATTTTTGCTGGGTTTAATTCAATAGTTTAACCCACCTATATATATACACACACACACACAACCTATGTGCTCAACTTGCCCTTAATGGCAAATGTCAGAAATGTTTAACACACTCAATATTGATTTCTTTTCGGATGTTACTGTTGATTTACATTGCCCTTCTATTCTGTGTTTCAGATCATTTTGAGCCCAGGAGTCTCTCAGACATGGGGAGAGGTGCTCCAGACCCAGCTGCCTATGACTGTGTGTGTGTGAGAGAGAGAGAGAGACACACGTCGGCAGAGAGATTGAAAGGAGTGAGGAGAGAGATGGTGACTGAATGCGTGAGAACTGAAGAGTGAACACCTGTGTTGGGTGCATCTATAGTGTATGAGTCTGAAAAGAAGGGAGTGTATGTGTGAGAAAGAAGTGTGTTGCATTCATGCTCCCTCACACTCCCTCTCCTTCTTGCGCACACACACACACACACACTAGGGGTGTGAGGACGAGAGGGAGAGAGAGGGTTGGTTCTGGTTCTGGTGGTGCTGTAGCAGCACTGAATGGTTTGTGGGTTACTCAGAGATGCAGGCCATACTGTGCTGCGGCAGCAACTCCGGGAGAGGAAGACAAGACACCTGAGAAAGCAGGAAATGGAAAGAACCAGTATTAGTCTTGGGAGAGTGGACTGTGCAAAGGCCAATATTTTGTATCACGCCAGCATGCGGAGACGCAATCCCGTCTGCTTAGAAGTGTTTGTGGGATCCACCTGCTTGGGCGACTGGCTGCCTTGCTGTAGCAGCACGTAAATATTGGAGTTAAGATTACAACTGAAGCCTCCAGTATTGATCGTGCTGCTGAAGCAAAGTTGACCGCTTCTGCATCCCGGACTCACTCGCAGTGCAGCTTAATCCCGCCATAAACATGAAGACCGCAGTTTCAACGATGCTATGAAGGTGTAGGCCTACACCAATGTGATGAGCAGTTTTGACCTTTTCGTCATCATGCTGTACTTTTAGTTGATGAAATTATTTTTTACAGTAGCCTATACTTTTTTTAGAAATGTTAATTTAAATCATTAAAAGGGTCCGCATTTTTGTTTGCATGCGCTTGATCGTGGAGATCTCGCTTAGCTGACCAACATTCACAATAAGGCTAATTAAAACGGCAAAAAGTTAATTAAATGCGCAGTGTGAGTTTTTGAATGTGACCAATGGGCCTTTTAGTCTAAAGCGTGCATTCTACATTTTAAATGGACCTAGTTGATCGCAACAATGTGCTTACATAACGTCTGTGCGCTTTTACAATAAAGACTATCTCAAAGCTTCTATATGTCTCTGATGTGTATGTTTACTTTTTACGCAAAATATTTGTAGGATCACTGATGAGTGAAAGAGACTAATTTCAATTCACATTTTGGCCTTTCTCTTTTGGTTAGCCTATGGCTTGACTATGGCGACGTTTTTATGCGTTTTATTGCTCTGGGTTGGCTTGGATATAAAGGCCTATTTTAAGCATACACCTACTATTATAGGCTACATAAACATGGGTTATGCTGGGTTTAGATTCACTTATTGTGGACAAGGCCCTGTAACAATTTTCACGTCTAACTTTTGAAACGCATATCGGACATTAGAGGTTTGCCATCGCCTTTCTCAACAGCTGGGTCACAAAGGTGGCTTGTTGGGGTGGAATGTGTGAGGGTCCTAGTCGCCATGGGAATGTTATTGAATAAAACATGTCCTTATTATGGACATACGAGAGAATCAGGCTTTTTCAATCAAGATTATTGCGTTCTATTAACCCATTTGCCCTTTCCCATGTGCATATGGCCTCTGTCATGCAGTCAACATCTAGAAATATAGGATTAAGTAGGCGAGTTCATCTATTCTACAATACCATACAGTTAATTTATGATGAACAAGTGTATTCTTCAAAGCGACGGACTGTGATAAGGGAGCCTTTGACGCCGGACACCTCAAAATCTTACTCCAAGGCCGGAACGAACTGTTCACTTTTCCGTCTTTTACACTGAAATATCCCTTGTAAGCCTACTCTACACAGGAAAATACATTGCCTATAGGTTTAATTTGTATTATAGTCTATCAACTTTAAAATTGAGGCTATCCACAAGGCCCATATGCCCTAGATGCAGTGAACAAGGGGAAAGATGCACAATGTTGCTTTAAATAAGCGGTCCACTTATTGTGACTTTTTTTCCACTTCAATAGCTCAGTTTTTTGAACGGTGTATGCATTTTTCCCAACGTGTTTGAATGTTATTTTGCCTATGTGATAATGCAAGTGTGGGTTTTCTGTACTCTTCCCCCCTGTGCATTTGAAGGTACAAACCATAGCTAATATAAAGTCCGAGAAGTTACGCCAAAAACTTTGTTAAATGTTAGCCTATATTTCTTTATCTTTTTCCCCCCTTTTTTTTCGTTAGATTAATTTTTAAGGACATTTGATATGGTAAAAGTATAGCCTGTATGAATATGAGAATTTGCTTTCAAAATGGTGGGGAAATACAGACGATAATATAGGCAACTTTTTTTCTATGTAAATCTATAGGCCTACAAAAAAAAAAAAAGCTACGTTTTGCCTACACGTAATGTTCTCTTGAGCATGAGATGTGGATTTTAATTTTGAAATGTCAATGTAAGGTGACTTGTGGGGTACTAAAATCCCCTGGAATTATGTCAAATTAATGTATTTGTTTTGTAGACTGCAAAGCTCTAGCCTTTGTTTTGTGCTATTTAATTTTTATATCTTAATCTGTAGTTAAATGCAAACCGGAGAAGGTACCTTATCTCATCTTTTGACCATAACACGTCAAGCAGTCAACTCAAAACACTATAAGCATCTATTGTACAAGCACAGGGAAGAAGTCGACTTTTACATCGTTATGGTCGTTTTACAACTGAACTAGGACCCCATATACCTACATTTTCATGGGCTCTGTCGAAAATGTGTGTGTGCGTCATGATCTATCAGTCTATACAAAGTATAGACTGATAGATAGATATACAAAAAAACATGACGATAAAGATCCTCTACCCTTTCACAACCCTGTTAAATAGCCTATTGCACAAGAAGCCTACAGAACATGGCTATTTAATATATATATATATATAAATATATATAAATAAATAAAATATATATTTGTAAAATGTTGATTGCTAAATAGCATCTTTGCAGCATAGCATCTTTTTAATTAAATGAAGTAGCCAGCCTACTCGTTAGTGGGCAAGCAATAGGCAATAAGTCTATAGGCCGTGAGACACATTGAATTTGCCTTTGCTGAAGTTGTTGCCCAATATTCTTAGTGGTGTTTAGTTAAATAGCCTACATTTTAACGGATGTGTGTATGTGTGAATTTTAAAAAGCTGAACGATATAGGCTAAAGATAAGGATTTAGCAACAGCAGCCAGCACATTCCATCGACATTCATTCCGTAATCCTAAAATGCGTATTTAACAAACTTAATGACAAATACATTTATTTATATTTAAATATAAAACATTATGGTCGTATTGTTAGAAAGTGAAATATTGATGTGGAAAAAGCAACTTTTTATTTTTATCCCATGTTTGCCCGGCAACAGTCGGCTATATATATACGTGCAGTGACGTGGGTCCTGAATTGTGGTCAGTGCTGACATCATAGGCTCCCATTGCAGTCTTATCCAGGGATTTCCGTTAAGATTTTGTTTCTATAGAAAAAAAAACCCATGCAGAACATAGATGACCAGTGCACAACTCATAATTCACCTGGGTATACACAATTTAGGCCTATGTGAAGCTGCGCGCCATGCCATTTTCGTTAACAACATATGTAGTGCATTCATGCGTGTGATCACTGTTTCCTATTCCATCTTTTTATTCTGCAGCAAATATAAATGTCGTTGTTTACAAAGAACAGTTCAGATGTATCGCTAAACTAAGAACCATGCACGCACAAGGTCACACGTTCTAGAACAGGTGAGTCATCTCTTCCTGGGCTTTAAGATTACCTGTGGCACGGCTCTTCTATTTTTTAGGCCATTAACAAAAACAGGCCATATCAATAAGCAAGTTGTATATTGCCAATTAAATAAATAAAAATGTCAAAATGAGCCAAACGAAATCTATCTTAAAGGCCTCGACGACTGCAATCGTTTGACGGTAAGGCCTAGTTATGCAACGAGGTCGAGTGTCTGCTCTGGGATAACGGATCTGGATGCATTGGGGATGATAATTGAGCATCACATGAGAAACTGCGCGTGCCTGACAGTGCCTGAGCAACATAGCATGTCATTTAATGATTCCCGTGTTTCACTTCACCTCACGTGAGCACAGACTACAGCAATAAATGGAGATGTCATTCACAGGAGTGTGTAAAACTCATGAACCTTAATCCCTCCAGCGCAACAAGCAAACAAACAAAAACAGGGTGACATGACATAAAGACACAACGGAGGTTTTATTAGGCAAGGTAGACGACGAGGCTCGAGGGTGACAAGGCATCATATTTCACGTTCCAAAATCAAATTAAAAACGAAAAAAGGGAGAAATCAAATAAGACGGAAAAGAGGTTGCAATCAATGTTTCAATGCAATCAAGCTTGGGATGTGTGCGTGCAGGCAACCTGCATGCCTCTGATTTGGTCATTTAAGAATCATTTGGCGGTTGCTAACACGAGGTGTACGTGTAGTGTGATCATATGGCTTATAAAAGGAGGGGGAAAACAGACATTTAGCAAAACAAGCTATTCCACTTAACAGACAATTGCAGAACATGTGTGCTGTTTTGATTTTAGACCTGTCATTAACACCTATCATCCGATTAACCCTGATTATTGCAAAACGTTACTTGGAATCCTTATATTTATACCTAAATAATACCCTAAAGCTCATAAGCTGCTCAATGTAGATGTATCCTATATGGAATCACCTTGAGGATGCTTCAGTTAAAGGCTATAGCAAAAGGCATGAAAATACCAAATCGTCATGATACTAAAGCAACTTACAGTAGGCCAAAATATCGGCAGTGGTATGTATCAGGTACAGGTAACAGTTCTGACAGGCATCCATCAGATAAGCCAGAAGATTTTGCGCCAGCGGAGTTAAGACAAGGGGCGTGGCCTCAGAGTATGCATAACTGAGGAAAGAGAAGAGGGATGAGACAGCGAGGTTGTCCACCTGAAAAAAAACTAGGGGTGTCAGAAGGATAAGACAGATTAACAGTGCGAGTTCCCCCCAACTTCTGCCGCTCACACGTGCGGTCTTGCAGCGATAGGAACCGTTCTCGTGGGGTACCGAGAGCTTGTCCACGTCTTTAAACTTCACCGAGTCCCAGTTTTTGACATCAAAGTTTCGTACCAGGGGACCGACGTCCATGTCAGTCCGGGAGGGGAGTGGTGTTTCCCGGACAACTCGCAACTTCTCCCTGAACTCCTGCATCTGCTGGAGGAAGCACAGTGGGTCCGTCACATTCCTGAACGACTCGGCGATGTTGAGTGCGCGCCTCTGCTCATCCAGTGCCGCGCTCAGTTTGTTTATCTCCGGATCGTATGCTTGCATCACAACCAGTTTTAGTGTCTCAAAATCGGAGAGAATCTCGCTCTTTTTGTGGTCCAGAGCGCTGATTAGTTTCTCGAAATAGTCCTTTACTTTATCTGCGTCCCTGGAGACCAACTGAAGCGCTTTTTTCTTACTGGCTTCCAGTGTCTCCAGGCAGGATAGTGTATCTGCGCTGCGCCAGGTTTCTACTCCCTGCAAAAGCTCATCGAACGCTCTCTTCTCTTGCTCGTACGCATCCTCCAGGGCACAGAACTTGTGCCCTTTGTGGTCCCCTGTCGTTGCACAAAATCCACAAATGAGTTTTAAGTCTGTTGAACAAAATATATTGAGCGGCTGGCCACAGTGTTGCTTGCAAATTGACATCCTTGGCAGAATTCGGATTTTGTTGTATTTCTCAACAATTCCGCGTAAAGTGTAGTTAGTCTGGATGCTGTTGATCCCGTTGTGCTGGGTCTCCTTACGGCAAGTTGGGCATTTGAACGGAGGTCTCCAATTGGTAGATCGGTTCCCATCCAGAATCCCCTCTAAACACTTCTTACAGAAACTATGAGAACATTGTAAAACTCGAGGGTCATCAAATAGACAGCAGCAGATTGGGCAGGTGAGGTCCTCTTCTAAAAGCTCCATTGTGTTCTGAAACAGATGACAGACTTCAGAGAGAAATCTACCGAGAAGGAAGGATCTATGCATTCATTAGACATCATCATTCATACCTACCCACTAAAATAAAAATGTAATTAGCGACATTGAATTATAGCTTTAATAGCGACACATTTGTGCATAGCAGCTCTATTCGGTTCATTGTTTTGAGGTTTAGCCAAATAGCCTAATCAGCATCAATAAACCAGCGTAACACCGTTAACACTGTTGCTATGCGCGCAAAACTGAAAACTACCCTTGTCCCTGTCTTCTGTTTTCCTTTGGACGACCTACTTTTTGTTGCGCTCTGGAAATATAGTTTAGATACATGTCACTAGCCTACTAAATTGTTAACAGAGAACGATAACGTACGTTACAAATGGCTTATCAAACTTGCCAAGCATAGTTTAAAAGATACGTTTCGCAGAAAGATTCAGTTCTGAATGTCCTGTTCATATTTTATGTCGACTAGCCTTCTTCGGTTTGTTCTAAATATCCGGGCGCATAGCCTGTATTGCAAATGTCATGAGGCGAAACACCTACGGACTGTCAAATTACCAATCTAACCGAGGCTATAATGGACTGCGGCCAAATATAATCCGCGCGAGCAGACGTCTCATTGGAACGGTAATGAGCAGGGATGTGACAGCTCTAGAAGGCGTAAAGTAACATGCAATGGGACCCAAAAATCCACTCACCAGATGCTAAGACGCAGAGTGCAACGCAATCATGGCGCTGGCTTGTTGCTGTGCAGACTTTGCTCTGTCCGGGGGACAAAAATTAACCCCTTCAATCGCGCGTTGGTGCAAAATTTAGAAACTGTATTTCTTACGATTGCGATAAAGAGCCCATATGCGATAGCTGATGCGTGTCGAGATTGAATAACCTGAACGTATTAGTGTTGACACGTTTTGTTTTAACATTTTTGACACTTTACAAAATACTGTGCGTTTTGACTGAGAGCAAGATAAATGCACATGATCCCTGGAAGTTGGAGGGGGAGGGGGGCTGTTGCTATGCAAAACATTACAGCGTGAAAGACTGTCAACCAGTACAGTCACCCGGCTTCTGATCACTGCTTCCATCGCCCTACTTTGACAGCAACTTTATTCTGAACATTATTGTCAAATTTGCATAGTTTAGATTAAAACACCACTGATCAAGAGGATGTTGCTTTTGTAACAATTACTAACATTGTTATTCGCGGCCATTTATGAACTTACCATAGTTATTAACACCTAAACACCTATAAGCTGACTGCGCATATAAGTACACTACATCACAAGACCCATCATTCGAATGACGGAGCACTATTATCTTTGCTGGATTCATGGCACAGGTACCATGTTGATATGTTGACTTGCACGTCCATTTCCCTTCATATGTGTTTTGAGCATATAAGTGTGATCGTGCTGTGTTTCCAAGCTTGACACATTGATAACCAATAGCTACCAAGTCACGTGTAAAAATATTTTGACCTTGATTTTCTTCCCTTGTTTCCATGCCATCAGGAGCAACTGCGTATCTTAGCAAGCTATGTGATTGGACACGTTGGCAAGAAGCGCCTGTAGGACCCCTGGCACGTTCGCTGGACTGTCCAGAGGGTGGCGCTGTTTCATATGAGTGGTTATGCCCCGCTCACGCACCTCTAGCGCTCTTTGACTCGTTATTTGAGATCATTTCCGGTTGTTCTGAGTCAGTTCAAGAATGGCTGCAATGTTTACGTGTTGTCTGGGATGCTGCGGAGATGGAGGGTCGGGGCATATCCCTCTTAAAGAAATGCCCACAGTCCAGTTAGACACGCATCACATGGGTAAGTACTTTATGTTCAATTGAGCGTCAATACAGTTGACACTAGACGGGTAAGATTAGGTTAAGAAGCTAGGCTATTGTTAGCTAACGGTGGTTCTAGTTGGTACTGTACTTGGAGACCTAGGTAGCTACGCCACATATACCATATGTGATATAAATGTGTTGAGTATAAACACGGACAGTCATAAGATGTTCTAGTCATTAGTTCCCGAGCACATTTCGTTAGCTAGCTCATACGCTCGATCTCCCTCAGCGTGAGCACCAGAGCTTCTTCCGGCCCGGCTAATGTGCTTCTAGTATGACAGTGCTCTTACTCACTGATTCACCGGGTAATGCAATGTTATGTTAATGATTAACCCAAGCTGATGACAACCGAACTATTATATGTATTGTTGTTGTTGTTAACCAACGCATAGCTTAAATCCCCAAACAGTTAATGTTCGAATTTGATTTCACAGGCACAGATGTCGTGATTGTTAAGAGCGGGCGACGGATATGTGGCACAGGTGGTTGCCTTGCTAACGCTCCTTTGCACCAGAACAAGAGCTACTTTGAGTTCAAGATTCAGTCAACTGGTAAGTGATAGCCTGTACAGAATGTGATCCTCAGATAAAGCGAGATGAGGGTTGGGCCCCTATCATTATTTAATTTGTCTCTTTGTGTATCTAGGTGTGTGGGGGATAGGTGTGGCAACCCAGAAGGTGAATCTGAATCAGGTGCCGATGGGAAGGGACACTAACAGCCTGGTGCTCAGGCATGATGGATCGGTGTACCACAATAACGAGGAGAAAAACCGTCTACCGGCCAACAGCCTGCCTCAGGAGGGGGACATTGTGGTGAGTCTGCAGCGGTCTGCAACCTGGCTGTATCAGCTGCCTCGACCATAGATGGAGGGTTGTCTCAGGGGTCATTGTGTTGCTCCAGTCATCATTGCTTCCTAAGCCCCTTTGGTGTCTATCTGAGGTTCTCTGACTTCACTGACTAATGATTGGGGTAACTTCCCAAAGCATAGTTTTAGTTGTGTCGTAACTTTGCTACTATAATGTGCTACTTTTGCTACTATAGCTATGAAAGTTGACCACGTCAACCAACAACATTAAAACGAACTGTGATTTAAATCCCTTTTTGTCTCAACAATTAAGTCATCTAGATCAAATATGTACTATTGTTTGATTTGTCACATTTGATTTAACTAGGAAGAATCTCTGAATACATTTCAAAATCATTGTCTTCCAATAGTGAGGATGTGTTAACAGTTGTTTTGTTGTTCCAGGGCATCACCTACGACCACGTCGAGCTGAACCTGTACCTGAATGGGAAAAACATGCACTGTCCAGCATCAGGCATCCGGGGCACAGTGTTCCCTGTAGTCTACGGTGAGTGGGGGGAATCGCTTCCAGTTCTGCTGTGGGGGCCAGTTTCCTGGCAGCACCTTTAGTTTCTGCTGAGAGTCTATGTTTGCACAAGAGTTTTATATATAGGTTTATTAGTAGTCTGGCACATCAGGACAAAAGATTAATGATGAAGATTAATTTGAAATCCCTGCAGCAGTACTTCCTTTTGTTTTTTCTACCACAAGGGGGCAATATGGGCCCATTTTGAACATGATAACATCCAGTGGATTCACTTTGTGCTTTCTGTTACAAATCTGCTTCCACATCAAATTGTTACATGACCGATCAAGACTAAACCATGTAACTGCATTGTTTTCTGATCCAACCATCTTACGTCTCTTTGTTCTGTTCTGCTCCAACAGTGGATGACAGTGCCATC
Organism: Osmerus mordax; assembly: GCF_038355195.1. Lineage (NCBI taxonomy): Eukaryota > Metazoa > Chordata > Actinopteri > Osmeriformes > Osmeridae > Osmerus > Osmerus mordax. Next base: position 20,716,963 of record NC_090051.1, on the reverse strand, counting down.
TTAGACTGCCAGTTCAGTGACTTCTACCACACGCCTCCACACGGCTTCGAGAAGATCCTGTTTGAACAGCAGATCTTTTGAGCTGCACCTTAAATTATAATCCGTGTACCCATAATCACACCAAACGCATACACACACAAACACAACCACACACAGGGTAACTCCTAGCACTCCTAGCTGGAATGTGCTAAGCTTTGTGACCCGTTTTATCTTGTCTGGTGTCTCTCTGTGTGTGTTGCATCCTTTAATACTCAGTGTCCTTAATCTGCTGTTCTAGAGCCAGTTTGGTAGGTTAGTTTTTCACTCGGATCAACTTTTAGATGGACGGAAAACTGATCCCAAATCAGCTTTGACGGACAAATAGTGCGTGTGGTGTGCATATGCAGACAACAGACAGTTGTAGTCATTTGATATCGCTTTACCTCTGAAATGATCGTTTTGCTTAATTTGCCAACAAACTGTTTTGGTTTCTGTTTTGTTCTCCAATTATGTTTAACTGTGTTTATTCTCTTTCCACCAAGCTCAGCTGTGGCTAAGCTACGTGTTTTCTAGCCCTCGTTGGAACTCCTTAAAATGCATTCTCTCTTTCTCCCCTCCTGGGTTGTGACAGATCTAATCAGCTGTCACTCATCCATTCGTGTTCGATTTGTTGTTTTCTGAGAACAGGGAGGAAGTAAGTTTGTGTTCTGTGGAGCATCCATGAGAAGCTCATATACCAGGACAGAAAGCCATGTCTTGTGGATAGACGTTACTGCTACGTGTTTGATTATGGAAGGTGACCTCAGAACTCTAAATGCCATACTGAAAGGATGGCATATATCAATATGCCCAAAATATATTTGTATTTATTTAATGTATAGATAGACAACCAGCACTACTAATATTTGTTTCTCCTGAATAGTAAATCTGACCTATTGGTTGTATTATCAGTATTTTTAATTGTTTTATTTTTTTCTGTTTGTGCTCTCCCATTGAGGACATTTGTCACTATTTAAATGGTTATTCCAAATGTCAACAAACATGTTATTTTCAGGGATATATGCTTTTCCCCATGCTACTGTGTTTCAAAGATCAGAAAGCAAATCCTCCATCAACGTATAACATACTATCATTAATGTTAAAGAATCGCTTGCCTTTGTTTGCACTAATGAGATGTGATTGTCAAACCAAATTCAAAAACATACCGTTGACTACAATAAACAGTTGTGTCTGGAAACATCAATATGTTGGGATACTTTTTACTTGCTTCATTGATAAAAACAAAACAAACAAAAACACAGATTTCCCCATCATGGATTTCCAAATGGATTCAGCATCCATTTTTCATTTAGTAAGGTTTTGATATAGTATTTTATGAATTATTTCATATGACGATGTTATTATTTGGCTATTTTAATATTTATAGCTTCTGTGTATGAAACTAGCTCATCCAGATTATTCTGTAAGCAGCTGACAGATGAGATGACAAGGAATACAATAAAGGTATGACACCATACAGCCAGTGGGATCCCAAGAATGAGGACAACCCCAGCTAATAATAAATATGCATAGCTCCTCCTTCACTTCTGCGTTCTCTTACGTCTTTTGCTCCCCCTCTTTCAACTCATCAGCATAGCTACCGTACCCTGTCTTTCACTGGAGATCCCGAACGTCGGAGGTGGACTCAACATAGCACAGAGCCATGGCAGAAAACGCCGGCTTGGAAAACCATCGCATCAAGAGCTTCAAAAACAAGGGACGTGATGTCGAGGTATGAGAACTTTTGAATACGATGGTCCACAATTGGTTTTAGTTGTGAACAACAACAATAACAGGCCTTTATTTCACTGTAAGCTTTGAAGGAAGCATAGCCCTGTCGCTAGTTAAGCTAGCTAACGTAGGCTAGCTTCGTTAGCCACTCAGTCTATCTGATGGAAGGGCAGCTTCATGGAAAGATCCCAAAAGCGTCCCTATCAAGGCTATGTTAATCCACTTCATGTATCCGTACAGGGACCCGGTCCTCCTTGCGAAGTTAACGTATATTATTACACAATAGGACGATATTTAAGGAAGTTACAGACAAGGAATATTACACCATGGATGGTGTGTGTTCGCTAGCAGTAGCAGCGCAAGTCCTAGGCTATCTGGGTTGGACTCCAGGCCTGTTAACGTCGAAGGCGTAGCTCTACGTCAATCTAAATCTGCAGATGCCGTAGGAGCTAGCACGGGATTGAATTGATGCAGTATACGTCAATATTATGTTAAACGTTATAGAGCTAACTGTTGGATTTGATATGTTAATCCGATTTAAATTGACAGCAGTATGTTTTGAAATAGCGATTTGCTAGCTACGTTATCAAACAATCATGTTAAAGTCGGAGGTGTGCACTTCACGCTCAGGTTAGCAAACGCCCGGCGGTGGCTTAGCTACATTAGCGAGTCTTGATATGTCATTCCTGATCCGTGTTGGTCGTCGACAGCTGTCTGTCATTCCCATCATCAAAAGTATTGCTTTGAAGAACTAAATCATGATGGAATAGGCCACTTGGCCGAGGTAGATAGCACCGCAGGTAGCACAATTAAACGCTAGATTAGTAGAGCTAGCTCTAGCTAACTAGGATCTGTCGACTGATTGGCCACACTCGACCATGTTAACAGGTATACAGATGTGTTCACATAGATCTAAGATACTGATTCCCCTTACGGGTTAAGGAGTCTATCTTTGGCCAAAGCGACTGAATAGAACGTACGTCGCTAGGGACAATATTGATGCCTTCATCATCAGATAGATACAATCCAAGTCACCGCCATCTAAAATCCCAGGTACTGTTCTAGCTCCATTGGGGGGTTGTTTTGAAACAGTCAGCCAGTGTGATAAGCACATGGCTACTATGACAGACAGACATGGCCAAATGCGCCTCTGCTGCTATTTCAGGCATGCTTATCCTGCTCGAGCTGTCTCTGGAGTCGCAATGTCAGCTCCCGTTGGCTTGACTGCATTTCAGGGGTAACGACAAGTACCTTGTTTTTATAGCGGAGTGGTGGGTCATGTGAATAGAAGTCCATGCATGGTCAATACTGGTAGAGAATAAGTATATCCTTATTTAGCGAAAGTGCTCTTGTTGGCAAGGCAACAATGTAGCAGTGTTGCCGTTGGATGCTGGTTTTGTCTGGCAGCTTGACTGCAGTTTGTCAGACTGTGGAGCGAGCAAGCCAGGGCCTGCTCACATCCTCTAGAACAGGGGTCCTCAAACTGCTCAGACCAACTGCCACCTCTGATCAAACTAAACCATCCAAGCACCACCATCTAAAAAAATAAAATAATCGCTCTACACCTCCCAAAGTTTGAGAACATCTACTCTCGAACACGCTGCCTTACCCTCCTCGGCGAAAACTCTGAGTAGTTCTGAGTAGATTTATGAGTAGATTCAAACAAGCTGTGGAGAAGGGGCCCAGTCTTTCACCTGTCCAGTCATGGATTAGAGGAGAGATGAAGTGGGCTCCCCCAAGGTGGAGTGAGGGGAGTTTAGGAGGTCTGAGAGGACCCTCTTCCTCTGACCCGTGCCTCGATGTGCGTCTGCAGTCACATTACATAAGAGGTTATTTAGGATGGCAATATGAACCGCAGCAAGCAGTCACAAGATCTGGGACCATTTCACTCAGTCATGGGTGTGGGCAAACACACACACAAACACACACGAGCGCGCGTTACTTAACTGTCACTTTCTGGTTGTGTGTGCTGTGCTTGTATTCAGTGTTCACTCACTTTTTTCTGAATCCTCCTCACTTTGCTCTTTTCCCTGTCCTTGTGTTTCAGACTATGAGAAGACATCGAAACGAAGTAACAGTGGAGCTGAGAAAGGTAAGGAACATGTTGTGTGTTTTTGTGAGACTTGATTCCCCCCCCCCCCCCCCCACACACACACACACACTTCATCCTGCTTTCATGTTGACAAGTTCAACCCCGCCCACTAGTTGCCTGGTACTCTGCTGCTGAGGGCAGAGGGGGGGCAGAGGGGGGGGGGGGCAGAGACAGGGTAGCCTTGTGTGCTCCTGTCCAGTCATCCAGAATGATTGTCTCTCTCTCTCTCGCTGTCTCTGTCTGTCTCTCTCTCTCTCTCTCTCGCTGTCTCTGTCTGTCTCTCTCTCTCTGTCGCTCTCTCTCGCTGTCTCTGTCTGTCTCTCTCTCTCTCTGTCGCTCTCTCTCGCAGTCTCTGTCTGTCTCTCTCTCTCTGTCGCTCTCTCTCTCTCGCTGTCTCTGTCTGTCTCTCTCGCTCTCTCTCTCTCTCTCTCTCTCTCTGTGTGTGTGTGTGCCTCGTCCGTCTGACCCTCAAGGCCCAGGGGTCGACCCCAGTCTCTGTCTCCTCCCCCACCCAGGACGGTCAACCTTTCTGTGTGACCTCTGACCCCTGTGAGAGGCCTCCGCCTCTTCTTGTCTGAGTCCTAGCCTCTGACCTGGCGACACAGGCTGGTCTCTGTCACGCTCAGACCTGAGTCATGTTCCAGGGACGTGTGATATGAACAGGCTTCTGGAACTCTCCACCCCCCAAACCTCTGTCTTGTGAGAGTCCCTTGCGATCCTTGAAGCACAGTGTGACGCAGGATGTCTTATGTGATCCCAGACTAACAGGGTTTTGGGACCTAGATATGATCAAATTCCATCAGGATTACTATATCTATATCTATATATTTCAGTTTCGATGTTTTCTATTTTTACTGTCACCCCTCCAAAAGCCCTTTAAAGATCTCTGATGGTTCATAGAATATTGCTGAAGAAACAATCGCGACACAAATCAATGTTCCAAATGGGGACTGCCTGCTCCAGACTTAGGTGTCTGAACGGGGGGGAGGCTGTCTGTGTTGCGCAAATTTCCCAGCAAGACTGTCTAGGGTTTTTCTCACTACCTGTCTGCCCTTCTAAACATGATTTACAGGCTCTCTTGCGCAATAAAAAAGCTATATTCCCGCCTTTGAATCTCACGCTCTCTTTCACGCTCTCTTTCACGCTCTCTTTCACTCTCTCTTTCACTCTCTCTTTCACTCTCTCTTTCACTCTCTCTTTCACTCTCTCTTTCACTCTCTCTTCCCAGAACTCTTTCTCTGAATCCCTTCTGGGATATTCCTGAAGACGCTTGCCTGTCATGGCTCCTTCCCCCCTGGGTCTTAGAGGAGCGAGTTTAGAGAGAACCGTGTCTTTGCGCAGTCTTCCAGGGGTTAAGGTTGCAAGGTGCTCTTCTTTCAGATCTCCCTCTGCATAGGCCTCCGTGCCTCCTTTTCTCTCATCCTCCTCCCTTCCTTTTCTTCTTGTGCCTCTGACGTCTGACAACCCCTGTTCTCCACAGATCACTGCCCCTCCCTCCCGACTGGATATTGCTGTGTCATGTGTTGTCCCTCACTGCCATGTTCTTCCGTGGAGAGTCACAACCTGAGAACTGGAGGTTAAGGGTCTTAGAGAAAGGACCATTTGAAGGGTCATCCAAGGCAATCCTAGTGAGCGTGACAGGACAGTCGAGGGTTTGGCTGCGGCTAAACAGGGTTGTCATGGAGAGCGACCCCTCTTTAAGAGCGGGAGAGACTCAGAGATGAAACGGAAGGAACTGGGTTCCATGCAGATTTGTTCATGTAGATGCGGGATGTCTGTGTGTGTGTGAGGGGTTGTTATGTCTTGGTACTCTACCAGGAGAGAGAGACACTAGTCAAAGTGGAGAGAGGGCTGGATGGAAAGGGATGTTAGTGAGAACTGTTAAGTGCTGAGTTGGTCTGGCTTGTCTAGCACATTCCATTCTGCCGGAGAGAGGGTGAGGGAGGGAGGGAGAGAGAGGTTTGGATAGGGTTAGAGAGAGGGAGTTGGAGGGAGGGGAGAGCAGAATGTGTCTCGTTTAGTCATTGGTGACGCAAGTCGGCGGCACAACGCACATACTGGAATGTAGGCCAAGGGAATCTCCTCCTACCACTGCCTCACGCTGTCCCTGTGTGTCCGTGTGTGCGCAGTGCAGAGAGTTTATTAGACATGATGTAGACATTGTCCTTGCCTTTCACGCTCCTCCACAACATCCTAGGCTTTATTGACTTGGGGTCGGGGTAGTTTATCCACAAACGCACTCTTGACAGTCGCATATCGTATTGTTCTGAACAGATTATGAACGCTGGGTAGATGATGCAATCGCCTCGTTCAGGGGAATAATACCCATGGTGCTTCACACCCAACCTTTTCTCCTTAGTCTTTCAACTCTCTCCTGTCCTCTCTCTCCTGTCCGCCAGAGCAAACGAGATGAACATCTACTGAAGAAGAGGAACGTTCCTCAGGATGAGTCTCTGGAGGACTCCGACGTCGACTCTGACTTCAAAGGGGTGAGTGTGTGTGTACAGTTGGAATACCTGGAATGTGGATCACACTCAGATGACAGCTGCACGCCTTTCCATCACCAGTCACCTACTCCTAGATGAAGTGTGTTCCATATAGGAATATATCCACCAACACACACACACACACACACACACACACACACACACACACACACACACACACACACACACACACACACGCCTTCCTCCACAGCGAGGTTGTATATAATGCCCCCCCTGACCTCCACAGAGAATGAGCTAGTGAGCAGAGCCTCTGTATTAACTCTGTTTAGACTGTCTGGAGTGCTTTCAGTGCCCTAACAACTTATTAAGACGAATGGCCACTGCAATAAGGTGATGCATTCAGAAAATGTCCCAGTGATGAATGGGCCTGGCATTCTCGGCCTGTGAGCTCATAGGCCAAACACAGTGAGAGAGAACACACAGTGCTGATGAAGCACCTCCAGAGCAGCAGGGGGCGTGTGTGTACGTGTGTGTGTGTGGGTGTGGGTGTGTGTGTGCGCACGCAGGGAGCAAGTATTACTTGAGCATAATACAGACAGGGCTTCTTTGACATCCGACCTGCCTGTCGTCGTTTGCAGTGTAACCGTTGTGACGTACGTTCTGCCTTTGTCTCTCTCTCTCTCTCTCTCTCTCTCTCTCTCTCTCTGTGTCTCTGTCTCTGTCTCTCTCTCTCTCTGCAGCAGAATGTAACACTAGAAGCCATCTTACAGGTAAGGCTCAACTCTGTGAAAGCAGCTCTCCTCTCTCCACTTTTTGCATTCACGCCTTTAAACCCGTTTGCTGCCCTCTCTTTCGTCCTCACCACTTTCCTCTTTCCCTCTCCCTCTCCCTTCCTCTCCCCCTCCTCTGAATGTGGTGCTGTAACGTGTTCTCTGGTTCTCTCTCTCTATCGCTGAAGAACGCCACCAGTGACAATGCTGGGGTCCAGCTTAGTGCAGTACAGGCTGCGAGGTGAGCTCCAACACACACAGCCCACGTTGATTCCACACTGACCACATCTCAGCCTGTCTCCGTGATCTAAAACTCCCTCTCTGCTCCCCTCTGGCCTCCCTCAGAAAGCTCCTGTCCAGTGACAGAAACCCCCCCATTGACGACCTGATCAAGTCTGGCATCCTGCCCATCCTGGTCAAGTGTCTGGAGAGGGACGACAAGTGAGTCTCTCTCTCTCTCCCTCTCTCTCTCTCTGTCTCTCTGTCTGTCTGTCGTGTCTCTCTCTTGTGTCCTTGGGCAAGGCACTTCACCCTACTTGCCTCGGGGGGAATGTCCCTGTACTTACTGTAAGTCGCTCTGGATAAGAGCGTCTGCTAAATGACTAAAAAAACACTGACCTCAAGTCAGTGTTCTGCCACAGAAGATGACACGGACCATACCATATGGGGAGAGGGGGGGTGCTTTCATTTTATAAACTGGGGTTCTCTCTCCCTCTGTCTCTCTTATTCTCTGAGAGTCTATTCTCTCTTCTAACCCCCCCCCCCCCCTTTCTTGTCTGTGTGTTCCTGACCTGCTCCTCTTGTGTGTCCTGCAGTCCATCCCTCCAGTTCGAGGCTGCCTGGGCCTTGACCAACATAGCCTCTGGCACATCACAACAGACGCAGGCCGTGGTCAAGTCCAGTGAGTTCAGCGTGTTAGTGTGAGAGAGACGTCGCACAGAGAGTGTGTTTTTCCTCTTAGTGTGTGTGTGTGAGACCATCTAATTGTGTGTGTGTGTGTGTCCAGATGCAGTCCCCCTGTTTCTGAGGCTGCTCCACTCCCCCCACCAGAATGTGTGTGAACAAGCCGTATGGGCGCTAGGCAACATCATTGGTGAGTGTTCCGGTCCGTGACGGCTCGCTCACAGCAGCGGGCATCCTAGTGTGGTTAGAAGCTAGAGGGGCTTCTCCAGAAGAGGCTTCCTGAGGCCTGACAGGAGCCATGTGGCCACTTCTACATCACTGTATACTATGATCCCTACATCACTGTATACTATGATCCCTACATTACTGTATACTATGATCCCTACATTACTGTATACTATGATCCCTACATCACTGTATACTATGATCCCTACATTACTGTATACTATGATCCCTACATCACTGTATGTATACTATGATCCCTACATCACTGTATACTATGATCCCTACATCACTGTATGTATACTATGATCCCTACATCACTGTATGTATACTATGATACCTACATTACTGTATACTATGATCCCTATATCACTGTATACTATGATCCCTACATTACTGTATACTATGATCCCTACATCACTGTATACTATGATCCCTACATTACTGTATACTATGATCCCTACATCACTGTATACTATGATCCCTACATCACTGTATACTATGATCCCTACATTACTGTATACTATGATCCATACTAAAAGAGGATGACCAGCATTATAGGTAGGAATCAAGAGTCAAACTAAAAAGAGGATCTGCAAATAAATTGCGCACAATTTGGGAGTTTGTGATTATGAAAAAAAATAGTGCTTAAGTTGTAGATGGAAATGACGTGGATGATGATGATGATGGTATGCCCCAGGTGACGGGCCCCAGTGCAGAGACTACGTGATCTCCCTGGGCGTGGTCAAGCCCCTGCTGTCCTTCATAAACCCCTCCATCCCCATCACCTTCCTCCGCAACGTCACCTGGGTCATCGTCAACCTCTGCCGCAACAAGGACCCCCCGCCCCCCATGGAGACAGTCCAGGAGGTGGGTGTGTGAATAATTTGTGGAGGTTTTGATGGCTGTGTCTGGGTATTCCTCCCCTTGGTGTATGGCAGTATAGTCTCTTCTGTTCTCCTGTCAACTGACATTTTTATCTTGCTAGCACACACTCAACTAGCAGCTAGCAGGCTGACTGTCTCATTTCAGCAGAAATTTGTGTACCTCTGTAATTGGTTTGTCTGTTATCAGACCGATACTTACATGCTAAGTGCAGCAAGCAGGTTTATTCAGATTGGCTTGTTAAATAAGTAATTGTGTGGCTAGCTAGCAGCCTGATCCTCGTTTGTTTGCAAGTATTTAGACAGGGAGGTTTTTTAGCGTGTAAGCTAACTGGGACAGATGGCTCTCTGGGTCCAGTTTAGCAGCAGACTGCAGAGTCATGCTGACTTCCCCTGATGGCTACTCACGAAGATGTGAAGATGCACAGTGTCAGGGTGACAGTTTTATTATATAGGCTATAACTATAAATATCTATTACATAGATATTTTTTTTTATTTTGTGATGAGTGGAAAGAAACAGGAAATGTAGAGGGGAGGACATGCAGGAAATGACCCGGGCTCCTACACTGAGACTAGCTTAAAGTGTACTGACTCTACCCGGGGCCCCCCCCGCTGTGACATTTCCAGCCTGGTTTTGACACGTCATCATCTCTCCCCCTCTGCCTCCCTCTTTCTCCCTTCCATCACCCCTCTCTCGCAGATCCTGCCTGCGCTGTGTGTTCTCATATACCACACTGACATCAATGTAAGTACACGTATCCCTCTTCCTTACAGGTGAAAGGTTGCCCTGCTTTGGAATCAATGGGTAGACAAAGAAATAACAAAAAATCAAAGCTCTGTGTGTGTGTTCGTCCAGATCCTGGTGGACACGGTGTGGGCTCTGTCCTACCTGACGGACGGGGGGAACGAGCAGATCCAGATGGTGATCGACTCGGGCGTGGTGCCCTTCCTGGTGCCCCTGCTCAGCCACCAGGAGGTCAAAGTTCAGGTGAGGCCCCCCACAGATGAGTGGATATCAACTCTGTAGGTTTCCTGTCATGGCCATGTGCCGCCGACTTCCTGGTGTTGACTTCCTGTGATGTCACGTCCTGTAGACGGCAGCCCTCAGGGCGGTAGGGAACATTGTGACGGGGACGGACGAGCAGACCCAGGTGGTGCTCAACTGTGACGTCCTGTCCCACTTCCCCAACCTGCTCACACACCCCAAGGAGAAGATCAACAAGGTCAGTCTCTCAAGGACAGAAGAAGAAGAAGTCTTTCTGTTCTCTTCTTCTGGTCTCCTGTTGCCAGGGGCGACACGCTCTTCAGACTCGGCATGCAGTCAGCGTTGTTTCTGTAGTAGAATAGAATACTTGTAACCAATCTTCAATCTCTTTCTTGGTTATGTAGAAGAACAACAGCTGGTTATGTAAAATGACGACAGCTGTCATACTAACTGACTTGAATTGAGTTTTATGAAAGAAATGTCATGTTTATTGATTTGTTTCTCTCTCCTCTCCCCCCCTCCCCCCCCCCCCATCAATCAATCAAAGCTCATTTTTATCGTCACAACCCCACATATTGGCCCGTGTCAAGTGAGCTGCATGTCATGTGAGATACATGTCCTGTGAGCTGCATGGTTTGACGGCGTGTGTTTGGCCCGTTTCCAGGAAGCGGTGTGGTTCCTGTCCAATATCACGGCTGGAAACCAGCAGCAGGTTCAGGCTGTTATTGACGCTGGACTCATCCCCATGATCATCAACCAGCTAGCCAAGGTGTGTGTATACGCACAACATGCATGTGCCATGTTTTAAAGGAACACAAGCATGTGTGTGAGAGAGACACTGAGGGAGAACCAGGCCAGGGCCATAGTGTGACAGCTTGTGTCTCTGCAGGGGGACTTTGGGACCCAGAAGGAGGCAGCCTGGGCCATCAGCAACCTCACCATCAGTGGGAGGAAAGACCAGGTGAGCCTGCCGCCTGGACACACACACACACACACACACACTGGGCTACACACACACACACACACTGGGCTACACACACACACACACACACTGGGCTACACACACACACACACACACACACACACTGGGCTACACACACACACTGGGCTACACACACACACACTCAGTGGGCTACACACACACACACTCAGTGGGCTACACACACACACACACACACTCAGTGGGCTACACACACACACACTCAGTGGGCTACACACACACAATGTTCCCACTGGGATAATCACACACACACACACACACACACACACACACACACACACACAGGGGGCCTGCTCCTTACCCACACTCGATGACATGCCCCATACACACAGCCAGGAAGTGTGATTGTGTGCCCTGGAAAGATTATGAGGGATTTGTCTGAAGGCGTACTCCTCCATCGATGAACTGTTATGACTAAAATGATCCATCTTCATCACTTCACGATTTTTATTCAGCTCCTCTTGACCTGGTGTCCTGTGACTGACTATCTCTGTGTGTGTGTGTGTGTGTGTGTGTCTGTCTAGGTGGAGTACCTGGTGGATAAGAACGTGATCCCTCCGTTCTGCAGCCTGCTGGCGGTGAAAGACTCCCAGGTGGTGCAGGTGGTGCTGGACGGGCTGAAGAACGTCCTCATCATGGCTGGAGAGGAGGCCAGCACCATCGCTGAGATCATAGAGGAGTGTGGAGGTATGTCTGTGTGTGGGCTGAGGCACGGACGTGTGGTGTGTGTGTGTGTGTGTGTGTTGTAAGAAGGTGGACGTGTGTGTGTTTCTGACTGGATCCTTTCCCTCTCAGGTCTTGAGAAGATTGAGAATCTTCAGCAGCACGAAAACGAGGACATCTACAAACTAGCTTTTGAGATCATAGACCAGTACTTTTCAGGAGATGATGTGAGTTTACATGATCATCAGCATACAGAGACACGTTAACACACACGTTACTGTATCTCTACCATGGCAACATTTAGCTCACTTTTCTCACCACTCTCTGTCCTCTCTGTCTCTCTCTCAGATTGATGAGGATCCCAGTTTGATCCCTGAGGCCACTCAAGGAGGAACCTTCAACTTTGACTCCGCCCCCAACATGCAAACAAAGGAGTTCAATTTTTAGTAGCCGGGCTCTGATTCGTTCAACCAGCTGCACGGGTACTGTCCAACCATCACTGACATTCATCCACCCCCCCCTCCCAACCTGGCAACCTGGTACCCAAGGATCAACTCCACAAGTCTTTAATATGGAATGGAAACAATCTATCGAAGGATTCACCACCACCACCAACACACCGAGGAGTGTAAAATTCACCCCTCACTCCTAACATGACAACTGTATTCTGGAGTCCTACTCATCCATCCAGCACCTCTACAAATCTGGCAACTGGTGAGGGCAGGATTTTCATAATGAAAATCAATAGGAAGGGATAAGGGCCTGTTTGGGCTATAGTTTGGAATTGCCGCACACACTCACGCACACACACTTGCACACATGCATTCAGTTTGACAGTTAAGGATAATTTGTTTGCATATTTGTTTTAGGAGCCTTCATATCACATTTGGGGAAAGGAATACTGCTGTTTGTTTTGTAGTTTTATTTGTGCTTTCTCTCCCATGGATTGTCCCCTGGTGTTGTCACACACATGCGCACGGGCACACACACACAGGCACAAGTTTGCCAGACACCCCATGAACTCTTTCACCCCCCCCCCCCCCCAGAGCTAAGCCATGAATTACCACGGAAACCTGTTGCCCTTCTCATGGAGTCCTGGACCAAGGGAAGGGGCAGGGCTTCAGCAGGAAGTGATTTCTGTGTGGACAGACTGACTGACAGACATTTTATGACTTGATGTCACTTTTTTCTTTTTTTTCCCTCATGATTTTCATTGGATTATCTCGGATTATCATGCTTAATGATTTGTATGTATCAAAGGAGAAATTATCCAAAAAATGTGGGGGAAAATTCCACAAAATTACAAACATTTTGCAAAACTAGTCCTGGGAGATTTAACCAGATGTAAATTTTGCTCTAATTCAGGGGAGAGCAAAAACAAAAAAGCTTCATTGTTGTGAAAACGTGTCAACCTGCAGAGGGAGGAACACTAAAGACAAGAGGAACATCTCGGCTGCAGCCATTTCTCCCAGAGGACATAATACACTGCGACACAAGTACTGTCACATCCTGTGAAGTCAGGTAGTGATGTCACTGCTTTCATCTCCAGCGTTGTCAAGGGAAACTTAACCTGAACAATTTAACACAAGAAAAGTCAAACAGAAGCCAACTTGTTTTACTTAGCTGATCTGTTATTTTTCTTTTAGCATTTTTTTTTTTTTTATTCCTCCCTGCCTTTCTCAACAAAAATGTATTTTATATAAAGAAGAAGGAATAAACTATTTGGCTTCTGGTTCAGGCTATAGAGCTTCCATGTTGGCACATGTTTTTATTTTGACCATTATTTTGTGTGTTCTTCAGTCTTATGCACATTTTTGAGGAGATCTTGTGTCTCTTCTATAGAGAGAGACCAGCCCTCCAACTGAAGACTCAAATAAGAGGACTAGTTGACCTAAAGTACTTAACTTTTATTTTTCATTTTATATTTTTCTTCTTTCCTAATAGGTCATGTTTCTTCAACAACACGAGTAACTGTACAAAAAAATACAGTGTGTCTCCGTGCGGTCATGAGAATATGGAAATATACTTATAACGCCTGTTCAGCGCTGCAGCAGCAGACAGTGTTGGGCTGGACTCCACAGAACCAGAACCCATTTACTGTCGTGATGGACGGGGAAATGTTCTTTAGTTTTTTAAGATTTCTTTTTTTAAATTTATATTATACTTTTTTTCAAACATGCATTTAATGTATAGTGATGATGACAAGTTAATGAATTGGGAAATCGAGCTGTGGTAATGTTGTCCCTGCTGTTTTAATGTACCGTCCCAGTGGGTGTCTGCTCTGCAGAGTTCAGGGGAGGGGCTGTGAACCCCCCCCCCCCCCCCCCCCCCCCCCCGGCCTCTTGTAGACTAACAATCCTCTGTTTGGCTGCTGCTAACTACTGAGCGATGGGCAGGGCAGGGGGATAGAGGTGGGTTCAGGAAGGAGGGCAGAGCAGGGTTCTGGGAGCAGCCAAGGCTTGTTAATCTGGAGGTCTGCTTGTTGATGTCTTATGAACGAAATCATACGGCTGGGTGGGGGAGGGCAGGGGGTTGTACAGTTCTGAGGGTCTAGCACCCTAGGACCGAGCCACTTTAAAGATTCACAATTTATTTGTCTTGTATCTGTAACCGATACAAGCTAATGTTTGTTGCAAGATTTTACTTGCAGAAGAGAAGAAAAAAAAAAAGTTGTTTTTAAATAAAAGCATAAGAAATGCAACAGCGTTCTGGCCGCAGATTGTTTATATCTTTTTATAAATTTTAAGATTGAATTCTTCTCTTTAAGGTGGCTCCCTGATGCTTTCAACTCCTGTGCATATTAAAGACAAGAATGAGTTGAAATTCATTGTGCCTTTTGTTTTTCATTTCTTAAAAAAAAAGGCAAGAGAACCAAACTTTTTTTCTCTCTTGAAAAGGACAAACAAACAAACTAACGGAAGCAATGAAATGCTTAGAGCAAACTGGGAGTATTTTACAAATGGGGGATGTACTGTCATGCGGTCACTGGAGCTGGAGCTGAAGCCACGTGATTGGTCAATGCTGCTCTCTGCTGTGGAGAGTTATAATTGTTCTCCTGTCCTATTTACCAAACATTGTAACTCATTATGACATCACAACTGCTCCTTGCACCCATAACCCATAGCAACACCTTCACAAGCCACACTGGTCATCATCACCATAATTCTTCCAATCAGGGGATTTTGATGACATTTTCATTTCCTCCCATGGCCTCGCCCTCAGGACATTGGTCTCTGTATTACTGATCCTAACCAAAATAAACTTGCTGTTAGCCGTTGGATCCACTTCTGCCAGTCTTCTGATTTTGTGTGTGTGTGTGTGTAAGATGGTCTGAGAGAGTGTAGGTGTCAATTTACAATTTAGTGGGATTTTGTAGCCTAATGTTAACAGCTAACCTCAACACTTAAACTTGATGCATGTATATTTGTTTCCACTCCGAGGTAGTCTAATTATACATCCAAGATCACGTCCCAGCATGGGAGAGCTGTATTCTATGGAGTCAAGTATTGAGGCCTTCAAGCACCTGAACATTGCACCTGATATTACAGCAGCAAGGCCTCTGAAGTAGTTGGCATCTGGCTTGTGGCTTTACAACCCCTAAACCAGTATTCCCTGGCAGCTTCTGTGGACCATTCTTTGCCTGGAGAAACAAAGTAGTCCAATGAAAATAAATCATTTTAGGCGCAGTAAAGTGGGGTGTAACTTAATTAAATATTGCGTTTACATTTAGCAGACGCTCTTATCCAGAGCGACTTACAGTAAGTACAGGGACGTTTCCCCCGAGGCAAGTAGGGTGAAGTGCCTTGCCCTAGGACACAACGTCATTTTGCACGACTGGGAATCGAACTGGCAACCTTCAGATTACTAGCCCGACTCCCTAACCGCTCAACCGTCTGACTCTTTCACTTTTAGAAAATATTTTTCCCTCTAGACCTGTCCTTCTCCCCGAAAATGTGGGGTCGACTGGTCTGAACTTAAAACGCTGTCACGTGGCTTTATTTGGTTTTGTCCCACCACTCCCTCACACAGGAGATTTGAAAGTCCCTCGACGGTCCTCAATAGGTTTTGCGGTTTTCTGAATTGGCTTTCAGAATAAGAGTATGACAGGCGCTAATAACGAGAATAATGCCACAATGTCGGAATTCGGTGGCGCAGTCCACTCCATATTCAGATTTAGTTATTTTAATATTACAGTCTAGCTGTCAGTCTAGTCTATTATCAGTCGAGCTATAAAAGAAACAACTTAGCATGTCCAAAATATACAGTAATTGCTAATAAAAGGTGTTTGAAATGTTTGGTGAGAAAGAGACTGATGTAACTTTTGACAAGAGGTATATTTTTATTGCCTTACCTATAGCTGTTTACCCTATGAGAACAAATTCCAGTCTTTTGTTGTTGTCAATGTATCTTGCGTATTTACTTATTTTTCTCGCGAAAGAAAGTTTGCTCTGACCTTTACTTTGAAACATTTTGAAGCAATAAACCGGAAATGAGTTTCCTTGTTGATGCTGGCTCCACCCTCGCAGATCGACAACAGAACAGAAGAGGAAAGTGATCAAACTGGATGTTACAAAAGAACATCTGACAGCTACTGTATGTTATCAAAAATATCGTTAACCTCTCAAACCAGTTAATATAGGTAGGCTTGGCGACAAGCTGCTTTCTCATCCAAGGGCATCGATCGTTTTGGTTTTGTCTTTGGAAAAGTTGTTTTAACTAGAAATTGGACCAGTCTAGGTTTGTGTTAAAGTTTGTGTACCTAGTATCGCGTGTTGGTTTCGCTGTTTATGTCGCCTAGCTTACTTGCTTAATTAGCACATAATAGATTTAGACCAAGTCTCTATCAATATCAGTGTGAGTTATTTTAGGCGAACTGTACTACTTCTCCTAAGATGCAACCTAGCTGACTTGAGTGCATCCTTGTCTCGCTTGGTTTGTTTCGGGCGATGTGATGCAGGAGCACGTGATAATAACCAGTCCAAGGGGTTAGAATCGACCAAGGGTCTGTTTGAACAACTGTGTGTTTACCCTTGTTGAGAAACTGAGACACTATCTTAAGGACATCAATAATAATGTCAGGGCCTGATCTCAGATCTTCCCAGTAACTTGATCTCAGTGTAACTTACCATCAGTTGGTTACAGCTAACTGTAGCCTACCTTCCCCTTGGTCCCACTTGGCCAGGGATGAAAAATATTGACTGTCCTAGTGAAGTGATTGACTGACTGTGTACTTCCACTCTTTTACTGTACCCTCTGTTCAGATGCAAAAGCCGGGTCTGACATAAGTGGACTGCTTCAACTGAAATGATTAATTTGAACAAGTGGTTTCTACACCCATGTGGACTTTTAGTGTGTGTATGTCTGATTTTTCAGTTTCCACTTTCCGTGTGCCCGCAGCAATGGAAGCAGCTAAACCACCTACCACCTAGCCCCCTCAGCCCCCTCCTCCCTCAGCCCCCCCCCTCCCCCCACATCAACTCCCTGCATCCCAGACACGCCCCTCTCCAGTTGCCGCATAGACAACCGAATCATGGTGGACGTGACAAAATGGCCGATGTTCAGCCTGATGGCGTCTGAGGAGCTGTCGACCATACGGAGGGTCTGTGTGTTCGGAACCTCCGCCAACGAAGTCATCTACATCACCCACGACAACGAGGTAAACACTAGGTCGAATGAGGGGGGTTTGTCTTCTCATGTGAGGCCTGCAGACCGAGAGTCGTCCTGTCGTCACACTGGGGGTCAGTACTGTACCAGACAAGCATATTTTCTTTCTCCACCGTTAAGGCAGCTCTGTATTCTGGAGTGTTTATCAGTAGTGATTGCGTGTGTGTGTGTGTGTGTTGCTTGCTTGCTTGCTTGCATGCTGGTGTTTACTTAAAAGGTAGAATTTTTTGCTTTGAATATCGGTGACCCACATTACTCTCTCTTTTTTTCCCTAACTCCTCCTCTTTCTCTTACACACACACACACACACACACACACACACACACACACACACACACACACACACACACACACACACACACACACACACACACACACACACACACACACACACACACACACAGGTGTATGTGTTTGGTCTGAACTGCAGTAACTGCCTGGGAACAGGAGACAGCCTTAGCAGCATCACACCCAAGAAGCTGGACTTCCTGAGCGGCAGGAAAGTGTTGTGTCTGGCCTACGGCAGCGGGCCTCACATCCTGCTTGCCACAGAAGGTGTGCCTCCTCTCCCCCTCCCTCTCCTGCTCCCTCTCCTGCTCCATCTCCTCCTCCCTCTCCCCCTCCTCCCCCTCCCCTCTCCTGACTGTGTGTGACCTTGCTGTGTGTGTGAGCCATGAGATCCAGAGGTAGACAGCCACAGTGTTGTTTCCCCCCCAGAGGGAGAGCTGTTTGCCTGGGGCCACAACGGCTACAGCCAGCTGGGGAACGGCACCACCAACCAGGGTGTCACCCCGGTCCTGGTCTCCGCCAACCTGCTCAACAAGAAGGTCACAGAGGTCGCCTGTGGCTCCCACCACTCCATGGCCCTCACGGATGCAGGGGAGGTGAGACCGAAGGGAGGAGATAGTGTGTGTGTGTGTGGGGGGGGTTGGAGGGTGAGGGTCTGAAGGGAGCGAGGCATAGGAAGTGAGGGAGTAAAGAGAAAGGGACGCAGCAACTTGTCTATCTGAATCATACAGCTCCTTTTAATCTTCTAGTCCCAACCGAACGCAAAGTCTTTTCTTCACCAGCTTGTTTAAAACCGTATAACGTACAACTCCACCATGTGAGACAGCTTTGGCATTAGCTCATTTTTTTCCACCTCTATGTGGCAATGCCTGGTCGGTCTGCTAGCCACTTCAGAACAAAAGCACCCAAAGCCATTTACTGGAAACCTGGCTGGTTAAGCTGATGTATAAAGGCCTCATTGTTGCGCAACTGGCTGAGTCAGCTATTCCAGAGACACCATGGTAACACCTGACCATTTGCGTTAGCTCGACTGTCAAAGTTGTTACATGTAATGCATGTATGCAGGTGATAAGTGGGATTCGAACCCGCAACCTTTTACATGAAAACCCAAACATCTTCCAATAAGACTTCAGGCTATTGTTAGAGATTGTCTGTGTAAGACTGTTAACTTTTTTTTACCTCACAGACAAGACTTTGTTAGAGTCTAGTACTGTTGGTGTTCCCTGTTACCCTCTGCCTCCCCCTACAGGTGTATGCCTGGGGCTACAACAACTGTGGCCAGGTGGGCTCTGGATCTACGGCCAACCAGCCTACCCCCAGGAGAGTGTCCAACTGCCTGCAGAACAAGGTGGTGGTCGGCATCACCTG
Source organism: Osmerus mordax (assembly GCF_038355195.1). NCBI lineage: Eukaryota > Metazoa > Chordata > Actinopteri > Osmeriformes > Osmeridae > Osmerus > Osmerus mordax. The sequence continues at coordinate 20,697,927 of NC_090051.1, read as the reverse complement.
TGGCCAGACCTCCTCGCTGGCAGTGGTGGACAATGGAGAGGTGAGAGAACGGGGGTCTGCCACAGGACGGGCTTGCTCTGGCAGCAGGGTGGAGCCAGTCTCACCCAGGGAGAGACAGGGAGAGAGCCAGTCTCACCCAGGGAGAGACGGGGAGAGAGCCAGTCTCACCCAGGGAGAGACAGGGAGAAAGCCAGTCTCACCCAGGGAGAGACTGGCTGCTGAGACAGACTGTAGAGAGAGACTGTGGATGCAGAGAGAGCGGGACTGTAGAGAGAGAGACTGCCCGTAGTGTTAACTTAAATACTCAAATTGAAAATAAGATGGTTAGAAAAATGCATTTATGTTGAGACACTATTTCTGGTGTAAATGATGTTGCATGTCTGCATGTCACTGTCTCTTTTTCCATTCATTTGCGGGTTTCTTCTTTCCTTTCCTTTTTTGATCTCTCCTGTCCTCCCTCTCTCTCCCAGGTGTATGGGTGGGGCTATAACATCTCTCCTGTCCTCCCTCTCTCTCCCAGGTGGATGGGTGGGGCTATAACATCTCTCCTGTCCTCCCTCTCTCCCCCAGGTGTACGGGTGGGGCTATAACGGGAACGGCCAGCTGGGATTGGGAAATAACGGAAACCAGCTGACTCCCTGTCGCCTCTCGTCACTTCAGGGTTCATGTGTGCAACAGGTGACACCTAACACACACACACAGAGTTATAAAACGGACCCAATTGCTTTAGTGTTCATGATCGTTTGGTAGTCGGCCAATATAAAGAAGGTTTGTTTGTTTCATCTCTCCTCTCATCCCTGTTCCCCTCCAGATAGCCTCTGGCTATTCCCACTCGTTGGCCCTCACAGACGAGGGTCTGCTGTACACCTGGGGGGCCAACACGTACGGCCAGCTGGGCACAGGCAACAAGAGCAACCAGCTGAGCCCTGTACAGATCATGACTGAGAAGGGGAGGTGAGAGAAGCAGTCACACTTACACAGATATGTACAGTACACACAATCAACATATGTATGTACACACACATACACACACACACACGAGAACAGTATGTACACACATACATGTACAGACACACACACGCAGATGACCATAGTCAAGCCCAGGTCACATACCCCCCCTCCCCCCCCAGCAGGATCATAGAGATCGCGGCGTGCCACTCCACACACACGTCGGCGGCTAAGACCCAGAGCGGCCAGGTGTTCATGTGGGGTCAGTGCCGGGGTCAGTCCGTCGTCCTGCCCCACCTCACACACTTCAGCTGCACGGACGACGTGTTCGCCTGCTTCTCCACCCCCTCCGTCATGTGGCGGCTGCTCTCCAAGGGTAAGACGCCTCCGCCTTCTCCTCCGCCGCCTCCGCTGGAGCTTCACACCAAAGACGCTACTTACCTGTAGGTGGGCAGGTTGATTTCTTTGACAGCGGTCAAAAGGCGTGCGTGTGTTCTTTCCAGAGCAAGACGACTTCCTGACTGTGGCAGAATCTCTGAAAAAGGAGTTTGACAGCCCGGAGACCGCTGACCTGAAGTTCAGTGTGGAAGGCAAATACATCCACGTCCACAAGGCTGTGCTCAAGATCAGGTGAGACTCCGTCTCATGCAGCATGGATGGAGGGAAACACCTTTATGCAGGTCCCTCCCTTTATACAGGGGGAGTTCATACAGAGCCATTCACTGATGGATGAATACCTCCCTCCTCTCCCTCCCTCCCTCCCCTTCCCTCCCTCCCTCCCTCCCTCCTGTCCCTCCCTCCCTCCCTCCTGTCCCTCCCTCCCTCCCTCCATCCCTCCCTCCCTCCCTCCTGTCCCTCCCTCCCTCCCTCCCTGCCTCCTGTCCTTCCCTCCCCCCTCCCTCCTCTCCCCCAGATGTGAACACTTCCGCTCCATGTTCCAGTCCCACTGGAACGAGGACATGAAGGAGGTGATAGAGATCGACCAGTTCTCCTACCCTGTGTACCGCGCCTTCCTGGAGTTCCTCTACACCGACAACGTGGACCTGCCCCCGGAGGACGCCATTGGTCCGTCCCACACAGCCACACCCACACTGCACATTTAAACGCTGCTGATTGGATTATAATCTGTAAAGAATTTGATGGAGTTTGGCAGAGTCCCTATATGGTGTGTGTGTGTGTGTGGTCTCAGGTCTGCTGGACCTGGCCACGTCCTACTGTGAGAGCCGTCTAAAGCGCCTGTGTCAGAACCTCATCAAGCGAGGCATCACCGTGGACAACGCCTTCTCCCTGCTCGCCGCTGCCGTCCGCTACGACGCAGAGGTCAGGACAGGCCTGGACTGGTAATCTGGCATATCGGGCAAATGCCTGGTGGGCCGACGCACTTGGGGCCGATATGATATTTAATATATATCTTTATATGTATTTTTCTATTTATTTATAAACTTACAATTGGCCAACGACCGGCCCATAAAGCAGGGACCCATTGGTTCATTTTCCATACTGACACTGGGCTGGCCCAATCACATCTTTTAACGCTTTTGGTGTACTGTTGGGTGGTGTCCGACCGATTGTGGTGGGCCGGTCTGAGTAAAAATGCCAGGGCCATTTTTTTGTCCCAGTCCAGCCCTGGGTCAGGCCCCGGCCCTCTGACTCACACGCTCACATCCCAACACCCACACCGCTTATACAGAGGAAATTAAGAATCTAGCTGGTCAAACTGCTGGTCATCCTGGGCTGCCATGCTCTTGGCCTGGTGCCCCTTTTATTGATGTGTGTATATTTTTGAATGGATATTATTTGAATGCGACTGTTGCAGCACACATCACCTGCTGTTTCTATCAAGCACAGAATTATATTCCCCTTACTAAATAACTATTATGGAGTGGAGATATGATAGGGGTCTAATCATCCAGGAAACCTCTCCATTGCTCATGTCAGGAGTCAGAAGGCTGAGCGGTTAGGGAGTCGGGCTAGTAATCTGAAGATTGCCAGTTCTATTCCCAGCCGTGCCAAATGACATTGTGTTTTTGGGCAAGGCACTTACATTTACATTTAGTCATTTAGCAGACGCTCTTATCCAGAGCGACTTACAGTAATTACAGGGACATTCCCCCGAGGCAAGTAGGGTGAAGTGCCTTGCCCAAGGACACAACGTCATTTGGCATGGCCGGGAATCGAACCAGCGACCTTCTGATTACTAGCCCGATTCTTTAACCGCTCAGCCACCTGACTCACTTCACCCTACTTGCCTCGGGGGAATGTCCCTGTACTTCCTGTAAGTCGCTCTGGATAAAAGCGTCTGCTAAATGACTAAATGTGAATGTCTACTTCCTGTTCTTCCACTGGTGGAGTTTAGGACCTGGAGGAGTTCTGCTTCAAGTTCTGTGTGAACCACCTGACGAAGGTGACCCAGACCACCGCCTTCTGGCAGCTGGACGGCAACATGCTGAAGGAGTTCATCTGTCGAGCCAGCCGCCACGGAGCCTTCAAGAACTGACCTGCCTGAGGTCGGCCCGAGACTGGGGGGGCGGGGGGCCTAGGAGGGCTGGGGGACTGGGGTCCTGGGGGCCTAGGAGGGCTGGGGCCCTGGGGGTCCTGGGGGCCTAGGAAGGCTGAGGGAGACAGTCAGTCACAGGACATCTGCTGTCTGTCCCGGGAGCTGGTGCTGTGTGATGGGCTCCTTCTGCTTGGCTACGTGTACCGCAGGCACGACTGGACATCTGCATACCGCTGCTTCACTGGACTCTCCTGAGCTGTGGGGTTGTGATGTTCACCTGTAGTTCATGGGACTCACAGTCTCCCCCTGCTGGTAAACTGTTTTAGGCTTTTCCTGGGGAAAACCCAAATCTTAATATTCAGATGTTATCATCTAATGTTTCACATCATTCTACAACATAACCAGTCTATCACATAGGGGACTAGATCAGCAAATCAGGCAAACATAAAACAGCTTTGCCAGTATTTAGCTTCTTCTTTCAGGCCTCATGGAGTGCGACTGCTTCATATTTTCGAGCTTTCGTTTGGTAATTCAGTAGGGGTTGGGGGAAAAAATCGATTCACATATAAATCGCGATTCAGTCTTCTAGTGATTCACATCGATTCACAAATTTCAAAAATCGATTTTCTATTTTTATTTTTTTATTTTTTATGTAAGCATATATTGAAATGAAATTTGATAAAAAATTGTGACCCAAAGAATGGATTCGAATCGAATCGTGCAGTACCAAAAGATTCCCACCCCTAATAGACGGTAAGCTGTACATTTCTGTTTAATATTTAACCGTTGCTGAAATAAATAAGTATTAAATAAAAGTCTACTTATTGTCACTGTATTCTGTATTTCGTGAAGGAGTTCTTAGAAATCCTTAAGCAAACTTTCACTTGTTTTGTAAGTATGATTAGAAGGCAGGGTATTCTGTTTTATGAATTGGCATTAGCAGAAACAAAACTTACATTGTCCTTTGGCATTCAGTAGTGTCATAGGGGCAATTACACCATCTTGTTGAAATTGACTTTGCAGGAACCCCTCTGTGGCTCAGTCGGTAAGCATGTGTATGATTGAGTCTACTGCCAAACACGGTACCCCTGGTTCAAATCTCACTCAAACCAATTGATAACTAATTCACCTGATAATTAATTTAACTGATATCACTTAAGTAATATTTATGTTATGTTTGAACACAAGAAATATCACTCAGTAGCCCACATCCTTAACCACTGAGCTATCAGGGATCATAACAATCTCCACTCAACATTTAAATTTGAAATTGCCCTATCTAGTTGTAACAACCTGCAGAGTTGGAGTGTCAGAAAACCAGAAGAAAGCAGGGCTCCCTGGTTAGCACACTGAATTAGTGTGCATGCTTTGAAAGCTGGGGCAGTACTGCAACAGCCTGGGTTCAAATCCAGCATCAACCCTTTTCCGTATGTCTTCCTACCTCTCCATTATTTTCCTGTCACACTTCAATTAACTGTCCAGCATGTCAAACACAAATGAACATCCTGCTGTATTCTAAGGCAAGACTGGGGAGGGGAGAGGTGCATCATCCTTACCTGACACCTGATTCTGGATGGATGGCTGATAGGCTGGCTGGCTGCTTAGACACACGGACTTTGGCAGACTAGAAGCCACACAAATCTAATTAGTCTAATTATCTTTAAACAAGCAGCATTGGGACAGAGAATTGAGATTCGGCCTAATCCCTTTGGTCATTTTATCCAAAACACATATGCTAACCCCTTGGGTCATTTGATCCAGAACGCACATGTTAACCCCTTTGGTCATTTACCCCAAGACACACATGCTAACCCCTTTGGTCATTTACCCCAAGACACACATGCTAACCCCTTTGGTCATTTACCCCAAAACACACATGCTAACCCCTTTGGTCATTTGATCCAAAACACATATGTTAACCCCTTGGGTCATTTTATCCAGAACGCACATGCTAACCCCTTTGGTCATTTACCCCAAAACACACATGCTAACCCCTTTAGTCATTTGCTTATCTGTACTTCTACTTGAGTGAAGGATGTGTGTACTTCCGCCATCTCTGTGTGACTGTTTGTTTTCGAAGAGTTTCTGAACTGTCAGTTTGTTTTGTACGAACACCAATCAGGTTGACTTATGTCTGCCAGTTGTTAGAGTGCCAGGTGACATTTACCTTGAATTGCTTTACCAATAAAGTACACTGACCATTGCAATCTGTCTTTGTCCACTTTATGTATAAAACATAAAAAGTACAAATGACACTAAAACACTAGATAGTAAGGCACTGTGACAGTCACCGTGAGTAAAAGGCAAATAGTAGAATCTGAAGCATGATAACAATACACTGAGACCAAACAGTAGAAATGGACTAAAATGAACTTCACATCCAAATAGAATTCTTGGAGTTGTAGTTTGCAGCTATCTCTTCAGGACGGAGGAGGCAGTCTTCAAGGCGGCTAAGGACCTCTCCAGCTCCTTGCGTTTCCTCTCCAGTGCTGAGGATGCACAGTGATAGGATGAGATATTTCCATCAGAAGGCAGGCCGGAAAGAGTTGCACGACACTGAATGTTGACCTTGTTTATTAGGCGAGCTTGGATCATGTGACTTGTCTCACAGGCGTCATGTATATAATGGCTGGACAGTACAAATATAGTAACCACAAAACATGCCCTTAAACAGCACAAACTTCATTAATGATGCACATTGGAAATGGCCCACAGGTGATAGAGTCGTAACTCATTGTTTGTACTATTCTCGGCATCTTGCTCTTTCCAGAGGTTGAACAGAGCAGAGGTCCACTGTGTGACCTCTTGACCACAGCAAGGGACAATCCTCACATGCAGAAACTGCATATCACACAGTTAATGGTTAATATAATAAGTACCGGTCATAGTAATAATATTATTACTTAAGCATGAAATAAAATATGAAGATTTTAGACATCAGACACAGGCAGTAAACACATCAGAAGACACACATTTTTTATCTAGTCATAATGGCTCAGTTTCTCTGACATGGATTAAGCTAAGTCCTAGACTACAATTTATTTCCAATGAAGATCTTCATAAAATGTTTCTCTTAGTTTAGGACTATTCAATTCATTTTTAGGAAACTGGCTGTACAAGTCTAAGATATCTAGCTATCTTTGTTTACACACCGAATGCATGCATGGCATGTTCATATACCTCATGCCCTGTGCGTCCCTATGTGGTCAGCTGGGCTCAGGCCCACTCCAGAGTAACTGTTGCTCTCACCTTTCCAATGCTCCGTCACCAAGAAGTTCAGCTTCCCGGAAGCCTCCAGCACCCTCAGGGACAAGTCGTAGTCTGGAAGAGACACACAGTCAACTAGAGAGCCAGTGTGATAGGAGATGTATGATGTCCTAAATATGCAGTCTCTGACACAACAATATGCATATGCCTATATAAGAATGAATTAGGCTAGACAATTGCCCCCTTGTCCCTCTCACCCTCCCTCTCCCCCTGCCTCCTTCCCTCCCTCTCACCCTCCCTCCCTCTCACCCTCCCTCCCTCTCACCCTCACTCCTTCTCACCCTCCCTCTCACCCTCCCTCTAACCCTCCCTCCCTCTCACCCTCCCGTCCTCTCACCCTCCCTCTCACCCTCCCTCCGTCAGTCACGGTCGTTCTCACCCTCCTGGCTGGCCTGGTCAGTCAGGATCCTGCTGGATATGTCCCTCATGTCTGAGATGAAGGTGTTAAAGATGTCCGCCGTGCAGCCTGCCTGGTTGCAGTTCCTCCAGAACAGCGTGGAGCTGGAGCTGGGAGACGTTGGGACGTGGCAGCCCTCGGGGGAGGAGGGGGACGCAGCGGTGTGGGTACTGGGGGAGCCCCGGGGGTCGCTGGGCAGGGTGGGGTCGCTGGGCAGGGTGGGGTCGCTGGGCAGGGTGGGGTCGCTGGGCAGGGTGGGGTCGCTGGGCAGGGTGGGGTCGCTGGGCAGGGTGGCAGGGGTGGCAGGGATGGACGTGGGACTGGGTCCTGAACCAGTCGCTGGGAAGGACAGGACAGCTGCTGGTTACATCACCTTCACTGTTACCTACGTGTATTATGTTGCTTGTATAAGAATAAACTGTCATTATGCTGTTTGCTAAAGCTTCCTCATGTCTGAATAGCCACTAGTTAGGTATTTTCTAAGATGTGACTAGGAAATGTCTGTGACACTAGATTGTAGTGTTCTTCAGGGGTGACCGGGGGTCAGATGTTGGGGGTGATGTGTAGGTACCTGTGGACTGAGATAAGGGCAGGATGATCACAGGCAGGAGTAAGCTCTCTGACTCGTTATCCTGGGAGAACAGGAAGACAGTACCAGGCTTTACAGTGTGTACCAGTCTCAGTGTGAACCAGTGGATTACAGTGTGTGCAGGGGCTTCAGTGTAAACTCACAGAGTCAATGGAAGTATCTCCATCTGTCTTCTGAGGAAGGGCGTGTCCTAAAGACGAATGAGCAAGTGTGTTATTGATCGTGGGTATGTGTGTGCGTGTGCTTTGGTTGTGTGTGTGTGTGTTTTAGGGGCAGGTATGCGTGTGTTGTTAAGGGAGTGCAGGCATGTCGTGTGATCTGGACCTGAGGTAGAAGCTGCAGCGGGGTCGGCATGGTGACTATGAGGAGCCTGAGGAGGTAGGGCCACCTATGAGAGAGGCAGACAGACAGAGAGAGGGACAACTATCAGTTATAGGGAGTCAGGTGGCTGAGCGGTGATGGAATCGGGCTAGTAATCCGAAGGTTGCCAGTTTGATTCCCGGTCATGCCAACTGATGTTGTGTCCTTGGGCAAGGCACTTCACCCTACTTGCCTCGGGGAGAATGTCCCTGTACTTACTGTAAGTCGCTCTGGATAAGAGCGTCTGCTAAATGACTAAATGTAAATGTAAGTTATCACAGGCAAGTGTGTGTGCAGGGAGGTGATGTGCCGCTGTGTGTAGCGAGAGGTTGGGGTTTGGGGGTGCTCACCGCGTCTTGCCACAGTACACTGTTCTCTAAGTCCGACTCCAGTGGGGCGCACTCCATGTCCACCGTGCCGTCATCCTCACCTGGAGCCAGACCAGCACAGACAGACACACAACCAGAGTCACAGTCCCTCCACATGGACCAGTCCCTCCACATGGAGCAGTCCCTCCACATGGAGCAGTCCCTCCACATGGACCAGTCCCTCCACATGGACCAGTCCCTCCACACAGGCCCCTCTGAAGCCAGCAGGACCACAGCATGGTCCTGGATCCAGTCATCCAGTGGACTTTTATCTCACCATGTTGTGAAGCCTATACATTGGGAACAAAGAGATGTGCACATCACACAAAGACAAACCTGAATCTGAATCTTCCACGACCAGTATTCTCTTCCTCTTGAGGTGCAAGGGCGAGTGTTGTCGAGGCATCCCATTTTCCTGCCTGTGACAGGAAATAGAAAACAGACTGTACTGAGTGACTGTAACAGGCTGAGTCCATTTAATTTAAGGCCCTATGTTTTTATGATATAAAGGTTACTGTGTTAGCAGATTGAGTTTATGAATTGTTGTACTTCTTGGTTTCAGTTAAACATTACCAACTATAAAAACACCCCAGTGAAAGAAAAACATTCAGCAAGCATTCAGAAGCACATCCATCTCCACAGCACTTACTTCGAACTGCTGGATCCCTGTCAGAAAGGTCAAAGTTACAATGAGTTTGTTTCACGTGAAAAACGCACTTTCATACAGAATGCATCTTTGAGTGCTGCTTGGATATTTTGGGGTGTTTGTTGCTGTCAGGTAGAGGTTAGTGGCAGACCTTGGGAGACGTGTGCTTTTGGTGTCTAGACGGGTCAGAATCACATCCACGAGAAGGTCCTGCTTCAGCATAATCAGAGCCTAACAACAGCCACATAACAACCCCCTCAGTCACTGTACAAGGAAGAGGCTATTCATGGCTGTACATGATTGATATGCAGATTTTGTGTTGAGAGGCTTCTCTCCTTCTAGGGTCATAGGTCACATGGTATACTTTACACAAGGTCTATATATGACTTAGGGCCTCCCTTGCGAGAAACGTACTAAATCTTCTAGAAGGTTTCTGAAAGACACTCAGCGGCAGAACTTCAGACTCACCATTAAATGACAAAGCTCGGCAAAAAGGCGCCTTTTCTCTGTTTGACACTTCTGTTGAAACTTCTGCATCAAAACACAACACAATATTATGAAAAGCAGAAATGGATTAACCGGATTCTGACATAGGGTGTATTTGAATGTTGGGAGAGGCATAAATATGATCAAAACTAAAAGCCGGACACTCACCCTTAGTTGCTCCATGCTTCTTACAGTACACCCTGCAACACAGAAACAGTCGGATAGATCACCGCCTTGCTGTGGCACGTGCACATTTTCAATAAGGCTTAAATAACATACCACATGCTTGAACAAAGAAAGAAAAAAAGATTGAAATATTAAAGTTGACTAACTTGTAGGTTCCCTTCACGCGATCCTCGATGATGTCTGCTCCAGCTGTCTTGGCACAGGGGTAGTGATACGTTCTCTTACACCTCTTCACCTCACAGCCCACTGTGGCGCCTTTCACACCGCAATCGTAGCATGGCTGGGGATGGGGCACAGTGACATTAGTGGAGATGAAAGGCAAAGCTGGTCGAAAGGAGGAAGTCACATGATTTTCCACCTGGCCAATCACGTGGTCGTAACACACCCTTGTGTTTGGCCAGAAGTAAAACAAAGAAAAATTCCATGGGGTTTTCAAGAATTACCGTATTTTTCGGTTGAAAAATTGTGGAAAAGTTGTAAAATCCGCCTTTTGTATACGCCGCACCCCACTCTTTTTAAATGACAGACTTTCACTTCCCCCACATAACGATTAGGTCAGCATCACACCTACGTCAGTTCTTTGGGGTAAAATTGTGGAATAATTTTATTTTATTATTTTATTTCCTAGAAATACGGTAATGAAAATGTATGGGAATTAACAGTAGGCCTACTGGGGAATTTGAGTTAATATGCACTTAATGTACTTCCAGGACTACTCTACTTGCACTTACAAAACATTTTTTTAGATGTTATCTCCTTGTTACACTGTCATTACACTACACTGTTGTTACGTTGTTGCCAGCGTGACACTATAACAGGTAGTGATGTGCAATTCATGAGAATGAATTAGGCCTATTCTTCATGTGCAGAATAAACTACAGAAATAAAAGTAATTGCTTAATTCATGTAAGCCTATGTCATATGTTAACAAATAATGTAACTTTTTAAATATTTTTGGCATAGACTGTTGCTTGCTTTTTTCCACAGGTACACTTGCACTTTTAGCTGTTCATGTTGTTTAATTGTAACTTGTTTAACTACATGCTCTTATGGTTCTTCCCTTTGGCACTTACTTTGGTTGTTCACAATGTGTGCTTCATATTTTGGCTACTCGCGATGTTTTTTGGCTATCTTGTTGTTATGATCAGTGACCTATGCACTTTGTAAAGCTGTCTCTTGGAAGTCGCTTTGGATAAAAGCGTCTGCTAAATGAATAAATGTAAATGTAAATAGAGAAAGCAGTGACCACAGTTCAGTTTATTTGGCAACTGGCCAAAGACAACAATCTTACCAGTCTGTTGCCACGCCGTATCTCTTTCTCAACATCGTCCACAGAAAACCCACACAGACTGTCGTCCACCGGCGAGTTCTGGCAGTACAGACCCGATGAATACAGCTGAAATCATCAAGAGAAAGCAATTAGGCATAATGTAAAGCTAGGGGGATCAGATTCGAGGCGGGTGGGGGGGGGCGGACAATTTTGGAATCGCTGCCGGGCGCATTTTTTAGGTCTCAAAAAGAGGACATGTCCGGGTAAAAGAGGACGTCTGGTCACCCCATGTAAAGCTATTTACACCGTCACACATGGCTCCGTTTCTATTTTACTCTACTACTATGGTTGAAGAAAATGCTACTATCTAGGCTATAACTTGTAAACCAGCTGCCAAATACAGAATCTGACCTAGCGAGCAAGTTCATGTTATTCTTACCAGACAATTCTCGTGAGCAGTCACTGAGTTCTTACTTGATAGTGGTCCAGTTCCCCGGCTCTCCCCTGCACACTGACAAAGTGCACATATCCTTTTATGATTCATTATTCAAAAGGTTTTCTAGCTATAACAAAATGTGAGTGAATGTGGCTGCATAACTCGCCACCTCCTCTTGAATATAAGTTTCGTTTCTGTAATATACATTGGTGTCAATCTTTGGTTATCGGGTTTTCCCATTCGGGTTGCCAGGTCTGCCTTCATCCCTCCTATGCCTAAACGTTAATTGTAAGTTAATTTGAAATATTACTGTACATACATTCAGTTATCACATTGAACATAGCCTATATCAAGGCAGTCTAGTGAAGGATTTAATTTCTTTGTGTCTATTCCAATATGTAATGATGGTATTCAATGACACAAATCTGTGTTCTAGAAAGAGTGGTCTGGAGTTGCAGAGGTCCGATAATATCAGCTTTAATGCAGCAGTTAGAAATCAACACGTCCAGAGCTCTGGGGTTGTCTACGTTTCCCTACCCGCAACAGAGTTTGGGTTGGTTCACGAAGTCCAACTGGCTATCTTTCCCTCCGCACCATATATTTATACAGGGGGGGGGGGTCAGATGGCTGAGCGGTTAGGGAGTCGGGCTATTAATCAGAAGGTTGTTGGTTCGATTCCCGTTCGTGCAAAATGTGTCATTGGGCAAGGCACTTCACCCTACTTGCCTCGGGGAGAATGTCCCTGTACTTACTGTAAGTCGCTCTGGATAAGAGTGTCTGCTAAATGTAAATGTAATGTAATGTGCAGTTCCTTTGACACGTCTCGGCCACCGTATTTGACTTTTATTGGATAATTTCGATCAAACAAGACAAGAAAATAATGTTTATTACTACAAGTCCTTTATAAAAAAAAAACAACAACAACTGACTGACCAATACATTCACAACTGCTGTGAATCTTAATATACAATAGAACATCTCCGATTTCATAAACATCTGGTGATGATAATGAACATTATCTACAATACATACATAACATGGCCTTTGTAATAAGTTAAACCTACACTGGTTTCTGAGTTGTTCACAATATGGATTTTCTTGTTGTTTTTTACACAAATACAATGGCTAAACTGTTTCAATGTAATAGTTGTATCACATAACTTTTAATGTCAGTTTAATTTGTGATGGACACATCACAGATGTAAAACGACAGTTTAGAAAGTAAAATGAAGAAAAAGCAGTTGCCAGCCAATATATCAATGCAAATAGTTTTTTTAAACAAAAGTGAAATGTTTTGAACAAGAAAAAGACAAATGACAGAGACGTGATAAAGAGAAGCGGATGGCAACTTAAACAGACGACAGATGCCTCAGTCATAGAAAAGTCAGCGACAATATTGCTTCCCCTTCCTCTCATTCATTCAAATATACACACGTTGCACAAGGAGGGGAAAATGCGGCTGGTAACCGCAGCGACTGACACTCTTAGAGCAACAATCTGAAATCTTAAACCTTGTCTATTTTCCATATCATTCATAGTTACAATTTTATTTACAACTACATTTTAAATGCAGTCTTTCGCGTGTGCATATAGGAATCTACGTCACAGACCAAAACTGAGCTGTAGACGCCATTGAGATGCTTAAACTACTGGCCTAACTCAAAGATCTTCTACAATCAACTTGCTCACAGTCCCGCTCCGAAGGATATCCGCTAATCTACAACTCCATCCAGCGACAGTGTGATTACCATTTAACCACAGGGGCGCCAAAGTTCACTTTGTAGAAAGTGCAACGTGATTCCAGCCCGCATTACAGTATTTGCGTGGATGCTCTTTTATAGGGGACATCACAGCATGGTTTTGGATCATGTCAGAACAGGTAACTTCTATGATATACATCCATGGATGGGAGGTTGTCATCAGTTCTTTGATAAACACAATTGTAGCAGCTGACCAGCATTCTGCTAATCTGATTGGCTTTGAGGGAGTAGTGTGTGTGTGTGTGTGTGTGTGTGTGGGGGGGGGGGGGTTCTGCAGAGAAAGTGCTATCACAGTACATCTGGCTGAGGCAGCCTAGGGGCGATGCCTGGGGGCGGTGCTTCAGGGCTCAGGGTGGAGGCGGGAGGTGCAGAGCTTGGGTCCTGGGGCAGGTGGAGGAGTCAGGGCTTGATGTCAGAGTAGCTGGTGTAGGTTTCACTACAGCTGGAGGACGCACTGAGGTTCCCTGAACCACTGCCCTCTGGAACACACACACACACACCCACACACAGTTTTGAGGGTTGGCCAGCACAAGATAAGACACATGAGCACATATAGGTTGACATACTGTATGTACACTAATATGTGTTGTTGGGTCTCTCACACATAAAAACAGTGTTTCCCCTACCATTATATTAGGGAACCCCCGCCCCCCCTGGAAGGTCAAGTTAATACAAATTTTAAAAAATAATCGTAAAAAAAATAAATCTTTTATTTTATTTTTTATATATAGCGCCTAATCACAAAAGAAGTCATTTAAGGTTACCTTTTCTATAAAACCGGTCTATAGCTTGCTCTTTTATTAAACAAACTTATTGGCCTTATGTTATTTATCTTATTTACACGACGGCATAAATGACATGCCGTCGTGTAAATAAGCAGTAAACCTAGGGGAAACACTGAAACATATATATACATACACACACACACACACACACACACGAGTGTGAGTGTGTGTGTGTGAGTGTGTGTGTGTCCCACCTGAGCTGAGAGACTGGCAGGACTTGGACTCTTCTATGACTGTGAGCAGGTTGGCAGCAGGCAGCCAGCCCTCCTTACTGGTCTTCAGGTTACGCACAAACCTACAGGCACAACAGCATAAACATACGCCATACATTGGTTCAGCTAATACCTTAAAATACTGTAAATCATGAATACATAATCCATCATTCATCCTCAGAACCACAACCAGGAAGGGGAATCATTGAAGGCCAATCACAGTACAGGAAACATAGTTCTTACCACTGTCCCTCCTCCCCCTCCTTGACCAGCTGCACCAGGTCTCCACTCTTGACTGACAGCTCCTGAGACCCCACCCTCTCATAGTCAGACACAACCGTGTATTTCCCAGCGGTCTGGTGGTGGGAGAGAGGAGAGCACTGGTGAGCTGTTGCACGATTTCGTTGACAGAAATATTCCTTGAAACAACCTCATTATTTAAACTGAGATCTCTTCAGGAACATAGATTTGTTTTCAGATGTGGTTGGGACAGCATTTTTTAAATAACTGAGGATCCGGCCTTGAAATAAAATATAATCTTCTTAAATAAAAAGAAGGCGAGGTACAAATGAGCCGTTTCCAAACAGTGGGTGAATATCCCACCCATGTATAATGAAACCTGTCTTTAACTTGCTTTGTCTTTCACTCTCTCTCTTACACACACACACACACACACACAGACGCACCAGCAGGCATGCTGGGTAACTGACCACTTTCTTTCTGCTCTCATCCTCAGGGTCGGAGTTCATTGGATCCTCAGCGCTGGAATAACCGTCATTCTCCTCCGAAGCGTCCAATGAGAGTGAAGCCTTTGTCCAGCCTAGAGCAGCAACAGCAGGACAATAGTGTTAGGATTAGATTTTCAATTATCCTACCACACACACACACACACACACACACATACACAGGAGATCACCAGGGAGACCACTCTGGTTCACAGCCCTCCTAGCTACTTCAGAGACCCAGGATCACATGCACACCATGACTGGTTTTATTTGCTTTTGGAAAGGGTTTGGCATTGACATATCTCAATCTACTTTCTAAGTAGTTATCGAGATGTGGTAGTGCATGGAATGTGTGTGTTTAAGGAGTGAGGACGTGAAGGAGGGTGAGGATGTTAAGGATCCACGGTAACAGCCCCATAGTGCCACACAGGTGAAGGTGCCTCACACCAACAATATCAGTGCAGTGCCCATACACCTCGTGTCCAGCATGCACACTGTACCTTTCCTCCGGACCTGTAAGAGACTAGAGGTGCTGAACCACCTAACTCTGCCCAGGAGGAGGCGAGATTCTGGGCCAGCGTCTGAGGAAACACAGCCAGTCACTCTCTGGAGCACGCCTCTGTACATCTACCACCACTTTCACTCGCCTACCCAGGATACGCCTCGCTTGTGTACTGTGCTGCATGTCAACTATGTGACAGGGAGGACTCTCTCAAGGTGACCCAGAAGAGTTTCAGTTGTACACACCAACTATCATCTTGTAGCCAACAGAGGCTAAAAGTCATAGACTGCTGGGGCTAAAGCCATAACATGTAGATGAACGACCACAGGTTCTGCCCTCCCCTGAGAGGCCCCCAGGTTCTGCCCTCCCCTGAGAGGCCCCCAGGTTCTGCCCTCCCCAAGAGGGTCCACAGGTTCTGTCAGACTACCTTTGAAGCCGAACGGTGTGGGGTCGCTCTTTATCTCGTGCCGTTTGGTCTTGTGGTCGGGGCTGGAGAGAGAGCCTGCCAGAGGGAGGAACCGGGGGGATAGAGGGAGGAGAGAGATCAGAACAGGAACAGCAGGACAGGGTAGAGACAGATGAATAGGGGGAAAAAGAACAAGCGGAAAAAACATTTGACTTAGTGCGGTTGAGAGATGGAAAGTTCCTACAAATGTAGAGCTACTGTACATGGATTTCTGAACATGGCATACAAACAGACACCAACTGCAAACTAGAGGACCACATGATGATAATGACTCTAACACAGACTGTTTCTACAATGAAGTATTGTCTACATACTTTAGTCCTAGTTCTGTGTTCTATGGATCATTCTATACTAGACCCCCCTCTGATATTTTGTCTAAGCTTGTCGGGGGTACCTGGTGGAGAGTAGGGCATCATGGGTAAAGTTAAGCTTTTGTCGTCAGATGGGGAGGGCTCTGTGGGAGGAAGGAAGCATGCACATGTGACCTCTGATTTGATGACCTCACAAAGCCACTCCCCCTAATCTGGGAACTGGACCTCAATAAGAGCTTATGTATCCGGTCTCCCACACACTAGCTCACAATCACATCAACTAATCGCATACAAACGACTTTTCCTTCTCCCCGAACTATGACTCTGGTCCATCTTGGACCCACAAACAATGACAGTTTAGTTGCATGGTTCAAATGACATGATGAATAATGCGGGTATATTGAGTACTGGATGCTAATAGGGTTTTGATGCCCCCTGGTGGGTTGGTTGGGCTATTACCTCTCTGCCCCTTGAGATTGCTGAAGCCCTGCAAGGTAAAACGCTTTTTAACCGAGGCGGCCCTGTCATATGTTGGGCTGGTCACTGCCTCATCTGGCCCAGGAGAGAGGGAAGAAAAGGAGAGGGAGGGAAGGAGGTGAGAGGGAGTGTGGGAGAATAGCGAGAGAAACAGAGAGATGTAGAAGGAGGTACAGAGGGGAAAAGGAGAGAGGAGGTGACACGATGGCGAGAAGAGAAAAAAGAAGAGAGGAAGAAAAGAGAATGGTGTCGATTTTATAAAAGGAGAAGAATGCAAATGGAGAATTGAACAGTGAGCGACGATGCAGGCAAGGGGGGGGGGGGGGGGAGGAAAAAATATAGATTAGTCATACCATCAGAAAGAATGAAAAACAAGTATTTGTTGGAACAGAAGAAACAAAGGTGAGACTAGGGGTTGAGATCTGCTGGCAGGTGAAAGGGGGAAGATATCAGGAAGTAGTGCCCTCTCTCTAGCTCAGTCCTCTCTCTCTCTCCTCACCTTTTCCTTTCTCCAAGGACTTCGGGGAGCAGGAGGAGGAGTTGGCATCAGGGCTGCTTGGCTCTCCCTTCCTCTCGTCTCCCTTCTTGAAGCTTCTCTGGCCCGTCTTGAAAGGACTGGAAGAGACGGGAGAGTCCGTCAGGTCAACACAGACTGCAGGAGAGCAGGCGACCCACAGCTCACGCCATGACAGAGCTGAACCCCTGTTCCTCCGCAGGGGAGCCAGGCCAGGGGAGTCGTGGGATCGGCCATTTTGGGGACAGAAGATAACGCGGGAGTCAACCCTGACTTGCCATTCGGACCTGAGGGGTGACTCACCTGAGGCTGACGGGGGGGAACTGGAACACCTGGTCTGACACCTTCTGTTGGCTGGCTTCTGAAACACACGGAGGGGGAGGAGCCACATCCGGGAAGCTGTGAGTATAGGGAACTACAGAGAAGTACAGGGAACTACAGAGAAGTACAGGGAACTACAGAGAAGTACAGGGAACCACAGGGAAGTACAGGGAACCACAGGGAAGTACAGGGAACCACAGAGACTAGAGGTACATGTATATACTGTATCTAGGGGGTGAGTACCAGTGGTCGTACCTCTGTAGGCTTCCAGCTGTGTGGTAAGAACCTTCCGGATCTCGTTCACCCATGTGGTCTTCACCTCCGCCGTGGGCGCCTGCAACACAAGGTTCAGTATTCTCATCTACATCACGTGTGTGTGTGTTATGTGTGTGTGTGTGTGTGTGTACCTGTACGATGTAGACCTCCTCTCTGGAGTTGCACCAGATCTCAAACTTCTTGTTGTCTCCCTTGGCGTTCTCAGTGATGCCTACAGCACTCATCTGGAGAACACATACACAGACAGACAAACACACACACAGACAGATTAAAATATTTACCTCCAGACTTACAATAAATGTTTATGTCCACAAAGGCACGATCATATTGTTTAGTGCTCGGAGCCTGAGGCGGCCCGTATCTCAAAGCGTCTCACGTTCAGGCTCTGTTTGAAGCTGTAGGAGGGGGCCTTCTCGTAGCCCTCCCCGTTCTCCTCCCTCCTCTTGCAGAACAGCAGGGCCTTCTCGTGCAGGAACAGGTGCCTCTGCATGGGCTTGAAGCGTGCCAGGTCCTTGACCTTGGCGTGGCCCTTCTTGTGCTCCGTCCACACGCTGAACGAGCCCTGCATCAGGAGACGGCCCAGGTCCGACAGGTTGGCCTATCAGAGAGGAGGATGGGGTCAGAGGTCATGGTGATGTTGTCTCATGGACAGTCTGAATTAAATGGATGAGTACACTATCGTTTTGTGTGTGCTATGTCACTGTTCTGTGTGCTGTGTCACTGTTCCGTGTGCTGTGTCACTGTTCCGCGTGCTGTGTCACTGTTCCGTGTGCTATGTCACTGTTCCGTGTGCTGTGTCACTGTTCCGTGTGCTGTGTCACTGTTCTGTGTGCCGTGTCAGGGCTCCTGACCTCGTATCCGGTGATGGCGATGAGGTGCATGGAGTCGTTGACGGCCTTCAGGATGCCCAGGATGGAGGTCAGAGCCTCCTGCAGGTCCTCAGTGCCCTCACAGCCCTTACTGTACTTCAGCATCTCCTGGAGCACGCACGCACACACACACACACACACCATGATGAGTGTGGGTCAGCATGCAGCCGGAGGGCAGCGTGGAGGCGTGGTGTCTGGTACCTTGAGCAGCAGCTGGTACTTGGTGATCCTCTGGACAGGCTTCAGCAGGTAGGAGTCCAGCCCCAGCTTGTGTTCCAGCTTCTTCTGACACTCCTGGTGACACATAACACTGTCAGGACGGCTTCACATGGGACCACCACAGCTGTTTGGTTTATAACTGAGGATGTGGCCGTTTAATATGATTTTCTTAATCTTAAAGAAAAGTGTGTTGGGAGGGGTTTTTGTGTGCGAGTGTGGTTGGGTGTGCAGGTGTGTTTGTGTCGTGTGTGTTTGTGGTGTGTGTGTGTGTCGGGCTCCCCTACCTGGAAGAAAGCGCAGTCGGAGCAGCTTCTCCACAGGCTTTCTGAGCGAGGCTTGTTCTGGCAGTACTGCTCATAGATCTGCAGGTCTGTCATCTGACACAGCAGCAACACAGGGAGTAACAACACATCACTCACATCTCCCTCCTGAAGGCACAGGAGGCCACTGGCTTGTTTCATTCTTTGTACACACACATATCCACCCATCTCTATCTATCCATCCATCCATCTCTATCTCTATCTCCATCTGTATCTCTATCCATCCATCCATCTCTATCCATCCATCCATCTCTATCTCCATCTCCATCTCTATCTATCCATCCATCCATCCATCTCTATCTCCATCTCCATCTCTATATCCATCCATCCGTCCATCCATCCATCGTCCTCACCCTCTCCAGGAAACAGCGTCCCACCAACTCAGGACAGTCCGTGTATTGCTCCAACTCTCTTAGGAACGTCCTAAAGGGACAGACAGAGTATGTAAGGAAAAAAAGGAAGGGAGACGGAATGATGTGAATAGTTTACATGGTGCATCAGGAAGACACATCAGGCCCAGTGTGATGGCTGGCCACCAGGGGGAGCTGTGTCACCTCTTGTGGAAGAGGTAGATCTCAGACATGTTGCCAAACAGCACGTCCTTCTTGTTCTGCAGCGGGCCTGGGATGAGGTGGACCATGGAGGGGTTGTCCATCTCAGAGGCATAGCCCTGGAACACACACACAGTCAGTCAGATAAGGCAGCTGTTACTCCATGGAGACACCTATGGAGACAGGCCCAGTGATGTGTGTGTGTGTGTGTGTGTACCTGCTGCACGTGTGCGTGTGTGTGTCCTACCTGCAGCACACAAAGGAGCTCCTCTGCGTAGGCTCTCTCTGTCTCCAGAAGCTCGTTCATCACATGTCTGAAGAACAACAGCCAGCAGGTGAATGAGGTGAGCTACAAGACTTCCAGCAGTCCCACTGTATATACACATATACAGTAAATAATGAACCTATAGTATCTCTATGCTGTAAGGGAGGCTGATGTTTATGATGATTTAAATTCGAGTCCTGATCCTGCAGTGTGATTGGCCCAGCCCCTCCCCTGGACCAGCGGTCCACTCACCTCCTGAGAACAGCCAGGTTCTCCTCCTCCTCTGACAGGGAGGCGTGTCTGCTGGTGCTGTCACTCCGCTGTAGCCCCTCCCCCTGAGGACACACACACACACACTGGCATGAAGAACTACAGGAGCTGGTACACCTGCACTGGCAGCTGCACACACACACACACACACAGAGCAGAAACCTGCAAAGATTAATGTAGCGCAACAAGCTCTAGAACATAGTATGACTGCTTACTGTTTTACAGCCGACTGCGTTGTCTGATTCATCTATGCTGGTCTTCTCAGGCTGGACTCTGTGTGCTGGGGGAGAGGAGGGGAGAGGGAGAGGAGGGGAGAGGAGGGGAGAGGGAGAGGAGGTGAGAGGTGAGAGGGATGGCCAGGTGCGTGTGCGAAATATGAGAAAGTTCTCATATAACACTCAATGATCAGTGTGTGTGTGTGTGTTATAAGGAGTATCAGGTGTGAATGTTACATAACGACTATCAGGTGTGAGGGCCAGCTCACCTGGTGATGTGAGAGGAGACTTGATGAAGGCCTCAGGTCTGGGGGCCACAGGCTGCACTGGTCTGGTCTGCTTGGCAGCCAGCTTCTTCAGACTCACCTTCCTCTTGTCAAACATCTCCTGCATGGACACCTGCTTCAGCAGGAGCTTCTCCACCTGGTCCTGAGGTGAGAGGAGGTGAGAGGAGGGAGCATCAGAGACACGCGCACCAGACGCCCTTCCTGTGGTTCTAACGCGTCCAGAACATGACTGATGGCATGAAAAACACCTTTTCAGTGGGCCTGATAAAGGCTTATGCTTCACGTTAGGGATGCTGTATGTTCAGCTGTATTTCAGAGCGAGAGAGAGAGAAAGCCGAAATACTGGCAGCTCAGATCAGGTTGATGTACATCATCTTAGTGTATCTTAGCAGGTAGGTACATTACTGTAGGGTATCAATAATGATAGGGTGGCAGTAACTAACAGTAGGGACTAGCACAGTGCTAGTAACAGTGTTTGAGGTTGAGAGGGTCGTGGCTGGGCAGACGTCCTCACCCTGAACTCCTGGCTGAGGATGCTCTGGTAGTCCCTGGCGACAGAGTCCTGGTCCGCCAGCGTGTTCTGCTCCGCCGTATCCAGGTAACGCTCCAGCTCGCGCAGGGCTGACTCCGCCCCCTCGTGGGATTGACACTTGTCCACTGGCTGGGAGGCCAGCAGGTAGATGCCATCATCACACCACTTAGATGCCTGGAGAGGGAGGGAGGGATGAGGGGAGGGAGGGAGAGAGGGATGGGGGGAGAGAGGGATGAGGGGAGGGAGGGAGGGATGAGGGGAGGGAGGGAGAGAGGGATGGGGGGAGAGAGGGAAAGAGGGATGGGGGGAGAGAGGGATGAGGGGAGGGAGGAAGAGAGGGATGGGGGAGAGAGGGAAAGAGGGATGGGGGGAGAGAGGGATGAGGGGAGGGAGGGAGAGAGGGATGGGGGAGAGAGGGAGAGAGGGATGGGGGGAGAGAGGGAGGGAGGGATGAGGGGAGAGAGGGATGGGGGGAGAGAGGGATGGGGGAGAGAGGGAGACAGTCAGAGACTGTCACTAGTGTGTGTGTATTCATGTCCATGTGTAGTGTGTGTGTGTGTGTTTTCCCCTCACCCTCTCCAGGTTGTGGTGCAGCTCAATGGCCTTGAGGAGGTGTTCCTTCTTGTCCTTCAGACGGCCGCTGAAATCCTCGCTGACGGCTCGGAGCTCGCTGCATTTGGGCTGGATGGAATCCTCGGCGTAGTGGGACTTCTGGATCAACTCGTCCCCCTGCTGAGCCAGAGCCAGGGCCTGATCCAGAACCTCCTGCAGAGGGAGGGAAGAGGGAGAGGGAGAAAGGGAGGGAGGGAGAGGGAGGGAAGGAAGAGGGAGGGAAGAGGGAGAGGGAGAGAGGGAAGGAGAGGGAGAGGGAGGGAAGGAAGAGGGAGGGAGAGGGAAGGAAGAGGGAGGGAGAGGGAAGGAAGAGGGAGGGAGAGGGAAGGAAGAGGGGAGGGAAAGGTGAGGGAGAACGGAGCGATGGAAGGAGGATGCAGTCAGAGAGAAGGGACGGGAGACACAGACAGGGAGAGATAGTGATGATGATGATTAAGGGGTGATCATATCACAACATCTAGACCAAGTGTGCTTGGAAACATCATTTGTGTGTGCGTGTGTGTGTATGTGTAGGTCAGTGTTCTTACACAAGCTTTCTCCTCGTGGTTGATCAGCTCTCTGAATATGTGGTCGGCGTGGGCGGGGCTTATCCCCACCTCGGAGAACGCCATCAGCTTCTCAGAAACCTGCTCCAACAGCGCCCGCACCTGCAACATCACCATGGCAACAGCCGTTGGGAACGCGTCCGCCAAGACTAGATCCTACGCCGGTGTGATCTTCTCTTTCTCTTACAAAAGCAGGATTACGTGGGGTACACTTGATTCGACTGATCAAAAGCAGAGAAAATCAGAGCTGCCACCAAAACAGAGACTGTGACTTAAATCAAGTGCACCTCGTAGACTTTCATGTACGGTATTGATGTGTGAGAGGCAGGTGTGTGAGAGGCAGGTGTGTGAGAGGCAGGTGTACCTCTCGGTAGCTGTGTTCAAAGTGGCGCAGCTGCAAACACTGCTCCAGCTTGGTCTGGTGTCGAGCCCAGAACTCATCAAACGCTCGCTCTGTTTCATCTAGCTGAGACAGCAGTCTGGTGGAGAGGAGGAGGTGGAGGGGAGGAGGAGGTGGAGGGGAGGAGGAGGGAGGGGAGGAGAAAGGAGAAGAACATAAATGTTTTGGGCTCTAACTAACTGGTAAATTAATTACTGCCAAAGTGATGTCCACTTTCTGATAACTGCAACTTCAGAGTTCAACAGCGACGGTCTAAGCTGTGCAGTGTTCCTAGGTTCTAGGTGCTGGGTTCTGACCTCTGCACGGTGGCCAGGTTCTCCAGCTCATCCTGGTTCATGTTGTGGTCAGGGTCTCTGACCACAGGCTCGTTGATGCTCTCCAGCAACATGCTGCCCTGGCCCAGAGCTACCAGCATGTCATCCTGACACACACACACACACAGAGACACACACACACAGAGACACACACACACAAATTTAGCAATAAATCTACGATGACTGAGTCTGGGGTCAATGTGTGTGTGCGTGTGTGTTGTTCCAGTAAGCCCACCTTCATCCTGTCCCTCTTGCTGGTGTGTGTTTGCAGCAGCTTGGAGGTGGCCTGGATGTTGTTGGGCAGCTCGGTCTCTGCCAGCTCTGTCCCAAACGTCTGCAAAGCCTGGGCTGTCCTCTTCACCATCACAGCAAAGCCCTCGATGGCCTGACACACACACGCACACACACCTTTGAGGAGTGTGTATTCACAGCCTTGGTAGTGTGGTGTGTGTGTTCTGGGTGTGAGTAGTGGGTACTCACAGTTGTGTGTGTGTGTGTGTGTGTATATGTATGTATTTATGTGAGGAGTGAGTGTGTATGAAGAGTGTGTACTACTCACAGTGCGGTGAGAGATCCACTTGTCGTGGCAGTACTCCAGGGCTCCCCCCAGGTCCTGGGTCAGCTGGGTTCTGTCTATGTAGGAGTGGAGCTCTGTCACAGAGCTGATCATGATCACCTGCAGGGAACAAACACACACACCATATCAAATCTAAATGTATTTTTATATGCATTTCATACCAGGAGGCAACACAATTCGCTTCACAGTGGGGTGACAGGAGTTGGGGGATACAAAACACTTATGTTTGAGGGAAGCAAAAAAAAACTGAGATTCTACTGCAGGTTCCTGTTGCTACGATGCTAAAGGCCTATTCTTACATTTACATTTAGTCATTTAGCAGACGCTCTTATCCAGAGCGACTTACAGTAAGTACAGGGACATTCCCCTGAGGCAAGTAGGGTGAAGTGCCTTGCCCAAGGACACAACGTCAGTTGGCATGACCGGGAATCGAACTGGCAACCTTCGGATTACTAGCCCGACTCCCTAACCGCTCAGCCACCTGACTCCCTGTTCTCGTAGGGAGGCCTGCTGCGTACCTACCGGAACCTTCATCTTGAACTCATCTTTGTTGAACTTGAAGAGGATGTCAGAGAGGGTGCGCTGGAACAGCGTGGTGGGCCTCAAAACCAGAACCAGCTGCAGGTTCCCTGGGAACGAGCCCTGCACACGGGGAGGGGAGGCAGGGGTGAGGGGAGGAGAGGCAGGGGTGAGGGACGGGAGGCAGGGGTGAGGGACGGGAGGGGAGGCAGGGGTGAGGAGGCAGGGGTGAGGGGAGGGAGGGGAGGCAGGGGTGAGGGAAGGGAGGGGAGGCAGGGGTGAGGGACAGGAGGGGAGAGGGGAGGGGAGGCAGGGGTGAGGGAGGGGAGGCAGGAGAGAGGGGAGGGGAGGCAGGAGAGAGGGGAGGGGAGGCAGGGGTGAGGGAGGGGAGGCAGGGGTGAGGGAGGGGAGGCAGGGGTGAGGGAGGGGAGGCAGGGGTGAGGGAGGGGTGGGGGGAAGGCAGGTTGTCAGGGATTGTACCAGTTACAGATTACATGCAGAATCCATTTTACCCATACATGTGTCGACGATCTCTTATTGACCTGTTTACTCCACACAGTCCAAGGCAGACACACACATCCGACACACACACGCACACAGACCCAGGTAGGTATAGAAAACACTCCTATAAAGAAAACGGATCCATCCAGTACTGTAGCTCACTGAATATTCTCCCTCTCCTTCTCCCCCTCCCGGCCGTACAAATGCACATCCCACAGTTCTACCCCCAGCATGCCATTAATCTGGACTGTTTTGCAGTGAGGTTCCAGGGGTGAATGGATGGTTTTCCGGGGGAGAGCCAGCTGTCTGGTCTCTCCAGTGATGGGTCTGCTAACGCAGCTGTAATTAGCTAATGACCTAAACAGCGGCCTGACTCCGCCTCCCTGCTCCCGGTGGAGGGCCACAAAACGCAGGGCTAAGCAGAAACTGGCAAGTATCCTCGTTAACGACTAATCTCCCGGGATTGGAGACTCTTAATGGAATTAATGAATCAAGAAACTGTTCCTGTCTGTTCAATGAGAGAGAGAGACAGAGAGACAGAGAGAGACAGAGAGAGAGAGAGACAGAGAGAGAGACAGAGAGAGAGAGAGAGAGAGAGAGGGGGTAGAGTTTCAACAGATTCTGTTTTCAGTCATCTACAGGATTGTTTGTTTGTTCCTTGAAACAGACAAAACAAAGAACTGATCTGACTCTCAAATCAGCTTCTCTTGACTCACACCGGACAGGCCTGCTGTCTCTCTGTGGCGTGTATATATGTGTCATTGTGTGTGTGTGTATATGTGTGTGAGTGTGTGTGTGTGTGTCCCCTGTAGCCGGTCGACCGCAGCGTTGAGACTGGTGGACACGGGGTGGTTCAGTAATTGTGGTCATGGTCTGCTTGTTCTTTTCATGGACTGTGGTCCCAGAACAAACACACTGGAGAGGAGACTGTGGGAGTGTGTTTCTTCAGACACACACACACACACACACACACACACACACACACACACACGATCTGTTTCCTGGACACAGACTAGTCAAGTCAAAGACAAAGAAAAAATAAATAAAATAACCAAAAAGGTTTCTCAATCCCATTTGATATAAAATAAACAAACCAACAGAAGTTATTATGTAAACATGTACCACACACACACACACACACACACACTTTACAACAGTGTTGATGTGGTGCCCTCAGCCTGGATGACTGCTCATTAGGGAGAGACAGTAAACAACTCCCCACCTGCCAGCTCTCATCTCTGTTCATTTAGCCGCCTGGCTAGCTCCAGCTCAGCCACACTGCCCATGACTGCTCCCCATTACCAGTCTGTCAGCCTGGAATGTCTGCCCCCTGGGATTAATAAAGCTTGATTCAATTTGAATGGGCGAGGACAGGTGGGGGTGGGGTGGTGGGGGTTCCCAAAGGACGGGGGGTGGTGATATTCATCTTTTTCTACACCAGCCCACCTTTCTCCCTTCATGAAGGGGTAAATCCTACAATCTGGGGATGTGTCCTAGTGGGGGAGCTGTCCTCTGTGACCTGGTGCTGAAGGTGTCCAGGCTATCCAGCGAAGCCCTGCTAGATGTCTGGTGTCTGGGTTGTGAAGATGAGGTGAGGTGTTTATGTTGATGGCAGGGAACATTGGAAATAGACTGATGCATTCCCACCTGGTTCATTCAGCAGAGAGTGATTCAAGCTGGTACTAATCACTGCCTCAGCTTCAGTAGAACGACAATCAAAAACAGAGTCAGGCACACTTATACACACACAAACATCCACACAAACATCCACACAAACATCCACACACACAGACATGCCAGCAGAAACACACACACACACACACACACACACACACACACAGGCTGTTTACCAGCTGGGAAACCAGATCAGAAGAACAGGGAGAGGAAGATGGAGACATGGAGCAAGTGATAGAGAAAAAAGAGGAGGGAAAGAGAGAGAGAAAGATATGGAGAGACTATGAGATGGGGGGGAGACTGACAAATACAATGAGACAATGAGAGAGACTGAAAGAGAGGGAGAGGGAAAGATGGACAGGGAGAGATTGAGAGAGGAAAAGAAAGGAAGAGTGAAAGAGGGAGGTATAAAAAGCCTCTGTGCTAGACGTCTACACAAGAACTCCCCTCGCCCTCCCTCTCTTTCTCTCCCTTCCTCCCTCTCTCCGTGGTGTTGGAGAGTGTGTAGGCAACAGCAGATAATCTGGAATAAGAGAACATGACTCATGCTGTTCCACTTCTGAACTTGGTTAGTAGGACACACAAACCCATACTGCAAATCCATGGAGTCGTCTATGACTGTACGGGCATGGTCATACACACATGATGCACACGACAACACTGAACAGTACAGTCAGATTCATGACACACACACACACACACACACACATCTCTTTATACAACAACACAGGATACACACAACTTTGCTTCCAGGGAGTGCATCTGTGATCAGATAGCAGCTGTGTCATGGACTGGTGATTCTACTGTATTTGATCTAGTATTATATGTTTTCTTATTGCTACGATCAAATAGTTCATCTCATCACATTCAATCAGCAGTGGCTGTATAAGGACACAGGTTTCAAACTGCAGCAACATGCTCCTCTCCCTCTCTCTCTCTCTGATGACAATTTATTTGACCCCCCAGGCAATAGAAACACATGGCTGGTTCTGATTGTGGTGGGTGGATGGGGGAGGAGAGGTGGGGAGTGATGGGTGGGGGTGATGAGGGTTTGAAGTGGGGAGTGCTGGGGTGAAATGGTAGAAGAGAGGCTGGGGGGGGGGGGTATGGGTGGAAGGTGGTTTCATATCATTCTCCCTGGGGCTCGAATGATATTTATCCTGCTCTGTGCCACAGATGTGGAGCTCTGTGGAGAGAAGGGCTGTTCAGAGGGCTGGAACCTGCCAAACCCTCTCTGTTCCCTGGGGAGAGAGTGACAGGATAGGGCCCCTCTCCACTCCACCCCAGACAAGATGAAAACAAACGTGTATTGTTGCAAGCACATGGGCACACACATACACACTCAGACCCAGGCCCCTGACACACACACACACACACACACACAGAGATGAACTCACTGCGATGCGTAGCAGGGTTGCCTTGACGTCCGCCCATCGGTCCTGCCGCCGGTCGATGACCAGGATGAAGCCGACCCCTGTCGCCGCCAGACTGGAACACACAACCACAGTTCACATCAACCTCAACATGACCCCAACACAACCACAACGCATCTTCCCTGGCACTCAGAGACAAACCAGGTGAGAGGTGGGAGGCAGGACAGACGATGGACACATGAACAAGCAATACAAATGTCCCATGTATGGATGACCAGCAGGCTCAACACACAGACACACACTTATACACTTACACATATATATATACACTTACACATATATACACTCTCCACAATAGCAGACGAACGTTGTAGTGTCTCCCTTCGCTAGTTAATCCAAACAGCTGTGCTACTCCAAACAAACCCTGACCCAAGCACAGTCACATGCAGCCTCTATAAGAGGAGGAGAGGAGGGGAGGTGGTGTCCCAGAGCAGACACAATCCCTGTGCTCTGCAGGAGGGGAGCAAACTGAATGGATCCCCACAGCATCCCCTCTCAGTCTCAGCACCACGCTCACCCCTCCACCAATCGCACACCGGGTGCTGCTGTACCACCGGCCTATCAGAGCGCAGCTGGGACGTGACGGACAGCTCTGGTGGCCAGTCAGCAGGCTAGGAGGTGTGGGGAATGTGGATAGATGGCACAGTCCACTGCTCTCTCTCTCTCCATCCATCCTTTCCTCTATCCTGCAAGTTTTATATGTCCGTCTCTGTATTCCTTTAATAAGCTGTCTCATCCTGTCTCTTTTCTCACAAACATCCAAATAATACAGGACACAATGTCACTGTTTCTTATTCCCTCTCTCTCTACAGCATTGTGTAGTAGAGGTGCTTCATCACCCAATCTTTGTCAGCCATCTACTATACCCATCCATCTGTCATCCTCCCATGTTACCATATCATAATGTCTGTTTCTCTCTCTCCTTTTCCCTCTCCCTCATTTAGTCTTGTGTACCAGTACAAGCATTCAGACCTACTGCCACACTGCCTCAGATGCAGAGAGAGAGAGAAAGAGAGAGCGAGAGAGAGCGAGAGAGAGCGAGAGAGAGAGAGCGAGAGAGAGAGAGCGAGAGAGAGAGCGAGAGAGAGCGAGAGAGAGAGAGAGGACATGGGTATGAAAAGAGGAGAGAGAAGGAGAGATGGGTTCTAATACTGATGGCCCTTCTGAGAGCTGCTGAAAGGAGGGAACCAGATCAGGACTCACACACGCACACACACACACACAATTTGCAGTATCAAACACAAAGACTGCATGCCCGGAAGATGATTGGCTACTGCTGTTTCCTCATAGTGTTTTTCACTGATACATACAGCCCTGGTTTAGAGTCTGTATGAATGAAAATAATACAGCACACAATGTCACAAAGACTATGCACAATGTTTCTAATTACACTGTTTAATATCATAGCGTAATAAAGGGACATTTAAAATGACTGTCGAAGGAAAATCAAATCAAGCGAATCACTAGAATTAGTTAACCAAATGTTTCAAATCTGCGTACATTACGTGATTGGCTCAGGTGAATGGATACAGTCAGTCTCGCCTTCTTAGGAACAACAGTGTGAAATTGAATCAATCTACATATTCATGGAGGTGTTGTTGATTAGTGAGCAAGTAAGATACCAGAGGGGAGTCTAAATAATTGTTTTTTCTACTATGTTGAGCCCTGGGATGAGGAAAAGCTCCAAGGCTCTGTCTTAGAGGAGTTCACTCATACTGCTGCTATGACGACCGCTATAATAAGAGCCTGGAGGTAGAGGCTAAATGAAATTTAAATCAACAACAAATGGAGAGCTCTCAATACTCAGGTCATATCTTCTAGTGATGCCCCAACAACTCAGTCTGATTTAAACCAACACATTTATGCATAAATTAAGGGAGGCAGAGAACCAGAACAAACACACACACACCCACCGTCCACCCAAGGATATGGCTAATTCATTTAGTGAGTGTGTGTTGTGTTCCAGAGGCTGGGCAGGCCTCTCCCAGCAGAGGGGAAACAGGATTAGGAGACAGACAGATTCCACGCCACGTTAGAAGGCTGGGAGAGGGGAAATTGATTACACTTTGGGAATACCTTCAAAGGAATTTGGAACTGGAAAATTCAACAACCCCACAGTCCCCCTTTTAAAGCTTTAAATCACTGAAGACAGAATACAAATTTAATACTTTCAAAACTCAGTCGTGGTGATAAAAGAAAATGGCCAATATGCGTAGAAGTTTGTGATATTTTGAATTTTGGATCTGGGAAACCATTTAATTCTTTATTATTCAAGATCACGTTGGTGCGCGTACACACAGACACTGACACACACATCCTCACATGCTCTTTCAGGTGGAGTGTGTGTGTGTGTGTCCTTGTGGTAGCACCTGGCCATCTGTAGAGGTTTTGAGAGCAGATTCCCCCTCAGGGCCTGTCTGTTTCACCCTCCATAAGGTGAGCAACACACACACCATGTTGAACCCAAGCTAAGAGGACATTTTCAAGTCCTAAAGGTAGGGACTTAATTTAATAGTTAATAGTCATTTATCCATTGCCATTTATGTAAATGCAGAGTAGAGGCACACAGATGCAGGCATGCATTAACGCGCGCACGCACACACACACACACACACACACACACACACACACACACACACCTCAGCTGTCTGCATGCATTATTCAAACCTAAACAGCCAAGACTTTCCCGTTTCTATTTTAGAAGTACGAAGAGTTCTCCAGACAGACGCGACCAGAAGGAGGGATGGAGAGAGAGGAGGGATGGAGGGATGGAGAGGAGGAATGAAAAAAGGAATGAAAGAGAAGGAGGACAGTGGTGAGAAAGACTGCAAGACGAGACATCAAAACTAAAAACTGTCAGACAGGGGAAGCTGACAAGATCAAGGAGAGAGAAAAGGGGGGAGTCTGAGGAGAGGATTTGGGGGGGGTTTGTCCTCTCCTGGTTTACCCTCCCCCCTCCCCCCCCTCCCCCCCCCTCTTCTCTCCCACACAAAGGCACTGTGCAGCGGCCTGATAAAGGCCTTGTTACAGCCTCGGCCAGCTAATTAGCAGAGCAGCATTATGACAAACCCTGCCCCCCTTCCGTCTACAGCCTCTCCATGGAACACCACACACACACACGTTTAGAACACACACACATTACATACATTCATTTAGTCATTAGTCATCACACACACAAAGGATACACACACACACAGGACACACACGTGAAAATATGACATTAGATGAAATCAGGCAGAAAAGCCATTATCCCTTCAACTAAGGATTGCTAGACAGAATGAAGTAGGGGTCTATTGCCCCCTACAGGTGAGATGTGGACCCTGCACAGAGGAACTGAGTAAACATACAGACTAGTTAACGACTGTGACAGAGCTGGAAACCTGAACGCTTCCATGAAAAACGTGCTCCTCAATGAGTAGGTTTCAGAGGGTGAACACCGTGAATGGGAATACATCAGCAAACACTTTCTACGTATCATTTGTAATATATTCCATATTTGTCAGAGAAGCGAGATACAATATGGATTTTTGCTTCTCAGAGGAACCTCTATCCCCGCTTCCCTCTCTCTCTCTGGCTTTAAATAGAACAGACTGCGGTCCTCACAGTTTATAGTAAGCTGTGAATAATACATGCACACTGCTTGGAGACACCGGGGGGGGGGGGGGGGGTGCGCGAGCGGGGTAAAACGAAGAACACAGGAGGCCAGAGAAGGAGAGGAGTGTGTGTGTGTGTGTGTGTGGGAGGGGGGAGTGTGTATGTATGTGTGTGTGTGTGGGGGTGTGTGTGTGTGTGTGTGGGGGGGGGGAGTGTGTATGTATGTGTGTGTGTGTGTGTGGGGGGGGTGTATGTGTGTGTGTGTGTGGGGGGGGAGTGTGTATGTGTGTGTGTGTGGGGGGGGGGGGAGTGTGTATGTATGTGTGTGTGTGTGTGTGTGTGTGGGGGGGGGGGGGTGTATGTGTGTGTGTGTGGGGGGGAGTGTGTATGTGTGTGTGTGTGGGGTGGATCTCACCTGGGGACGCTGGTCAGGTAGGTGAGCACGTTGTGGAACTCTCTCTCCTGGAGCTCGCCGAAAGCAGGGAACTCTGGGAACACGATGATGGGGCTGCCGTTCTGTCCTCGGCCCCCTGGGAAATAAAGTTCAGACAGAAGGCAGCCATTTAAAGGGCTGGTACTTCCCTCCATCTCCATGTTCTCAGGATGCAGAGCTATGCGGTTAGGACTGTGTGATGTTTTGATCCAGCTACACGCCACATGGGGGCGCCAGAGAGACAGTCTGGGAGAAACAGCAGGAAATACTGCACTTCCTGCAGTGGTCTCACAAATATATATGAACTGTTCTATTTTATCCTAAGCAATGTACATAGGGGGGATTTGAACCTATGGTAGGTATTGATCTTCAGTCAAATGCTCTAACCACTGACCTATACCCATTCAATGGTGTTTCTCTCCCGCTCCCTCTCTCTCACACTCTCACTATCTCGCTTTCTCTCTCTCTGGGGGTAGCAGCTGCTCTGTCAGCCCATGTGATCAGAATATCAATCTGTCTGCTTTTCCCTTTCTCATTGTCGCTATAGCAACAGGAACTGTGCAGTCATCGTTTGGTTGTGTGTGTTTTATTCAGCTCATGAGGGGAGAGGCTGCAAAATGGACGCCAAGAGGCAGAATACATCCAATATCTCTGACAGACCAAGGTCACCTAGCATGCACAAACAGAGACCAAGAGAGAGGGGGCAGTGTGTGTTTGTGTGTGTGGATGTGTGTGTGTGTGTGTCAGGGGCTCTTTACATGATGAGGTGAATGCAGTGGGTGCTTGACAAGGCGACACACCACCTACTGCAGAACAGTGTTGACTTGTGACTCACATCACAAGTCTTATGGTTGTTATTGAACTGAAAAGAAGGGTTGATTGGTACTGTACCCCTCCCACACACACGCACACACTAACAGAAAGGAGGTCAGTGTGTTTGGTACTGACTAACCCCGTCATAAACAAATGATCAGGAGGAAGTCAGGTAGAGGTAGATAATGGAAATATTTGAATAGCAAATTCTTCTGGTTCACTGGCTGTTTAGCATGGTAGGAGACAGACGTCACGCTGCACATAACTGAGACACAGACAGACAGACAGTGTTCAGAGAGACAGACAGTGTTCAGACAGACAGTGTTCAGACAGACAGTGTTCAGACAGACAGTGTTCAGAGAGACAGACAGTGTTCAG
This sequence comes from Osmerus mordax, assembly GCF_038355195.1. Taxonomy (NCBI): domain Eukaryota; kingdom Metazoa; phylum Chordata; class Actinopteri; order Osmeriformes; family Osmeridae; genus Osmerus; species Osmerus mordax. The sequence continues at coordinate 20,664,807 of NC_090051.1, read as the reverse complement.
ACAGACAGTGTTCAGACAGACAGTATTCAGAAAGACAGACAGTGTTCAGACAGACAGTGTTCAGACAGACAGTGTTCAGACAGACAGTGTTCAGACAGACAGTGTTCAGAGAGACAGACAGTGTTCAGACAGACAGTGTTCAGACAGGAAGTCTAACCTGAGAGGAAGGCAAACTGCTTCCTGAGGTCAGGAGTGATGTCAGCGGCACACAGAGGACTGCTCTCCTGCTGCATGATCTCATCTAGAGGAGGAAACAAACAACGTTAGGCTGACCACAACAACAACAACAACATCATCATCATCATAAACACTTCCCAACAGACAGCCTGGACTGGAAGTACACGAACATCAACCATAAACTCTAAGGCAACTACAGACTGCCCTGTGACAATCTGATAATGTTCTTTAAATGATCATGCAAACGTTTTTCAAACCAAGCTTCCCTGCTTGTTTTCCCAAGTAAAGAAAGATTCCTCTGCATCCACCAGCATGGCCAGCTACTTAACACCCCCCCCCCCCCCCCATCAGTAGCCACCTGCCCCAACCCTCCAACCCCCAACACCGTACCCCATAGAGGGATTACAATAATCAGATTTGGGGGTAGACCCCCAGCGGGAGGCAGTGGATAGTGGTTAAACCCAGGTAAGGAGGGTGAGGATGGGGGGAGAAGAGAACCGTGGGCCCAGGCTTCTAAGAGGCCTTTTGGGGGTGAATAGTGGTAAATTGGATCATGGATCAGGTTGACTGGACTAAACTTTAGGTCAACTGGAATTAGGTCAAACAGAAGATCTAGGTATAATCATTCTTCCATTCATGTTTGGTCTTTAGAGAGGGGAAACCCAAGACACCCACCAGTGTGTGTTGGTGGAAACTAAACACAAAGCTGCAATAGTGTGAGGTGGATTTTGTGGTGGATTAACCTTTGCTGAAGCTCGTCAAAAGGGCACACACACACACACACTCACACTCTCTCTCTCTCTATTCAACAGTCTGGGACTGCAGCAGTATACTAGTAAATCATTGATGTTAAACATCAAAGTGTCAACATCCATGAGCTGATATCACATTCAGCAGTCAGACCAACAGTCCAACCATGCTGTCTCCTGTACGTACCATCCTGCCCCAGGCCACTAAAGCAGAGGAGCTGGAGACATATCAAATGAACCCCTAGTCTTACCAGAGCTGAAACAGAGAGCTTGACAGCGCAGCGCAAAACAGATCAATAAGTCTCCTCCACAGAGTGTCGTTCATCACTATTACTTACCAAACACACACACAAAAACTTGGCACGCTCCTACACACATCTAATGGGTGCCCTGGGACCCACAGAGAAGTGGTCGTGAAGGGAAGCTCATCTCCTCCAGTGTGTATAACGGATGGGAGAGCGCTCTGGCAGAGCGCCCTGGCAGGGTGCCAAGGCAGGGTGCCCAGGCAGGGTGCGAGAGGTGAGGACAGAGGATCTGCTCTGTCAGACGGTGCCTCAGCGGCTGGCCCCCCTCCGCCGTGCTAGTTAGTTAATGAGCAGCTCGTGACAGATGATCATCTGAGACGCTGGATGAACTGGAGAACGGACATCCACTCCCTGTCTTTTGCTTTGTCTAAAACAGAGACAGATCAACGCAGGCAGGCTCAGACTGAGCTGGGAGGATCCAAAGCCAGAGTGTCTTCAGGGGTTCACTCAAGTTCCAAAGGCAGGGAGGCTTAAATACTTGAGAGCAATCAAATCAACAGATTATTGCCGAGACCTCAGTGCTTATTGATGTTTAGCTCCATGTCACTCAACACTGAGTAAACACTGGAAGGCTGCCATGCTGCACACAGCACCAACACAGCTGCTCTGGTGAACACAAGAGACTCATAACCTACAGTCAACACACGTCCATGGCACTGCCGACACAGGATGATACGCACGCACACACACAACAAACAAACAGATACTGGAAAGTGTGCGTATGCAGATATGCAAACACACACGCAAACACACACACACACACGCACAAACACACACGCAAACACACACACGCACGCACAAACACACACGCAAACACACACACGCACGCACAAACACACACGCAAACACGCTGGAAACCCTGATTAAGCCTGTCCAGTTCAGATGCAGGACAGTACCTGTGTTAAAACTCCAGCCCCAGTGTGGTGACCTCTGGGCAGAGCAGGGGCATGTGGCTGAAAGCCCTCCCAGCCAGGGCTCACCTTTCCTGGGTACCCTCCTACCAAGCTCCCTCTCACAGCCTGGTTCTAAATGCTCCCTTTAACGGGGTACTTGACTTCACAGGTAACGCAAACTGTACCATGTGTAAACTACAAAGTACACTTGAGTATCGGAAAGTACTTTAAAGGCTGTTTTTACTTTGCACAGATGAAACCCATGAGACAGGTTCTTGTAAATTGGTCATCTTGTGTCTGTTCCACTCACCTGCTTGCATCTGTCATTCCATCTCTCTCTGTCTGTGTCTCTCTCTCTCTCTGTCTCTCTTTATCATATCCTTTACTTCAGGACCCCACATTACTAGTTAAACACACACACACACACTCACAGATGCATGCATGCACAAAACACCTGTACAAACAGAAAGAGTAAAAAGCAAACACACACACAGGAAGGAAGGACTATGCAACCCCAGAGTGGGTCAGTTTGTTTGGCTGTGAGCAGCCTATCAGGTGGTAGCCTTAGCTTAGCCCATCAACACAGAGAACCATATTAACCAATCAGGAGAATGTACCATTTTAGGAAAGGAGTAGAGTGGGGCACTGAATGTTGAAGGACTTTATTTTTGTTTCTATACCCAAGGATTATAACATAGTTTGTTTTGACATGGCTCTGAATGTGTACACATCCAGAATACAAATGTTGTGGCAGTTTGTAATCCACACAACAATTTGCATTGAAAGGTATTGCCCCCCCCCAAAAAAAACTAATAGGGGTATTGTGTGACATTACAAAACAGGTTACGTAACATGGTACACATGATCACACTTGGGAATGTCAATATTGAGGTCAACAATGTGACGTCACAATGACAAGAGAAATGTACAGAAGTAGCACAGAAAAACGGCAGAACGTCCATGCCTCTGACATCACAATCAAGCCATCACGCTAATGACATCACCATAATGATATCAGGACATGGCTCTGACACTCCTTTTGCCCTTTCCTCGTTTATGACATCACAAAGAACGTGACATATGGCCCTTGCCTGACTGATGGCATCACAGGCAGGTGGCTTGGTATATGCCAGTGGAGAGAGAGAGGCAGGTGGCTTGGTATATGCCAGTGGAGAGAGAGAGGCAGGTGGCTTGGTATATGCCAGTGGAGAGAGAGAGGCAGGTGGCTTGGTATATGCCAGTGGAGAGAGAGAGGCAGGTGGCTTGGTATATGCCAGTGGAGAGAGAGAGGCAGGTGGCTTGGTATATGCCAGTGGAGAGAGAGAGGCAGGTGGCTTGGTATATGCCAGTGGAGAGAGAGAGGCAGGTGGCTTGGTATATGCCAGTGGAGAGAGAGAGGCAGGTAGCTTGGTATATGCCAGTGGAGAGAGAGAGGCAGGTGGCTTGGTATATGCCAGTGGAGAGAGAGAGGCAGGTGGCTTGGTATATGCCAGTGGAGAGAGAGAGGCAGGTGGCAGATGAGCAGAGCTGCAGTGACAGCAGGTGACCTCTAGGTAGATAGGTAGTCCTAGATTACACTAATCTACAACACACAGTCCTATCTTCACACACACACTGACGCATTAGAGTGGAACAGTAAAGATCACACACGGACACTATTGTCGCTTGCCTGTAACTGCCTCACACACTGACAAACCTACAGCAGAGACAACTGGAGATTACAGAGAAACTACCATACACTCTAACACAGGTTGAGACAGTAGAACAAAGACACACACACACACACAAAGATACTATAAACACAGTCACACACACTTTCAGTGGAAGTGACATTCGGGTTAATGACAAGGGATCAATAACCAGATTTCCTTCCGGAGAAAGGAGAGATTGTATTTCTCCCTGTGTCCTGTGGCCTGTCCATACAGGACACTCTATCCACAATAAAGATGGAGAGAAGATATTGATTAGGAGTGATTGATCTATTGATGGATTGATCCTTTCCTCTGGGACAAAGCTTCCTTTCATGCTAAGACTTCAAAGATGAAATTGGAGCCTATGCGGTGAGTGTGTGTGTGTGTGTGTGTGTGTGTGTGTGTGAGAGTGTGTCTGTGCATGCGTTTGTGTGCGTGTCCATGTTCAGATTGGTGGACACCAAATTGGAAACTGTAGACCACTGATGGGTTAGCCGTCTTTGTCAGAGCCCTGCTCAGGGAGAGCACCTGTTTCAGGATGTCTGGGACTAACACCTGACTGACACGGCCCGCTTGGTTCATGTTGGCTCCTTGGTTAAGTGGTTAAAGAGGAACTCCTTTCTTTCTCCCCCCCCACCTGCACACTGCCCAGGGGCACTCACACGCTCCTCCTGGTATTAAGTAAGCACAGAACTGCCCCACCCCCCTCCCTCCCTACCACTAGCCCCCTCCAGCCCCCTTCCCCTGGCTCCCACACGTATCATATGCATGAATACCCCCCCCCCCACAAACACACACACGCACACACACGCACACACACCTCTGATGAAGGCAGGCAGATGAACGCCTGCCTTCATCTGCCTCTTTTCTCCTCTCCTCCTTATCCTAACTTCTTCTGCCACTTCCTCTTCCATAAGAAATGTCACCCTCCCTCCCTCCCCTCCCCTCCCCTCCCCCCCCCCTCCCCTCCCCTCCCCTCCCCTCCCCTCCCCTCCCCTCCCCTCCCCTCCCCTCCCCTCCCCTCCCCTCCCCTCCCCTCCCCTCCCCTCCCCTCCCCTCCCCCTTCTCACAGGACAATACAGCCATTAAGACCCCAGGGCAGTGGTCCTCAGAGAGGGTGTGGAGAGAGCAGCAGTATCAGGTACTGGTTCCCACGACAGGAGAGAGAGAGAGAGTGATAGAGAAGGCATGGATACAGATACTGGAACTGCTAACTTCAACATCTCACTCACTCCTCTAAGCCCACATCAGTATCGATGATGTCGGAGAGACAGAGAGAGGAAGAGAGAAAGAGGAAAACAAACCCTAACATCCACGGATCAGTTACTCATCCAGACTAGCTGACGCACTGTGTGAATACATGACATGACATTTAGTCATTTAGCAGACGCTCTTATCCAGAGCGACTTACAGTAAGTACAGGGTAATTCCTCCGGAGGCAAGTAAGGTGAAGTGCCTTGCCCAAGGACACAACGTCATTTTTTTCGTCTGCAAACCAAGGTTTTGTACAAGAGTGTGTGTGTCTGAGTAAAAGATGGGGTGTACAGGATGTGATTGCTTCCATCAGATAGTTGATGCAAATGAAGTGGCCTTTTATTCAAGCCCTCCAACTGCAAAGACCTCTCTCCCAGCTCTCCCTTCAATAGAAACAGACTTCATTTGGTTTGATACCCACACACACACACCCCCACACAAACCCCCCCCCCCACACACACACCCCCACACACACACTGCCAGCTGGTGAAGAGGAACTTATGGTGCCTAAAGGCTAAATAGGGATTAGTGACCAGTCCAGCTCACGTTTGTAGGTAAAGAGTCAAACATTAGTGGGTCACACACACATACAGACACACACTAAGGCTATTTTTAGTTCAATCTTGTCTGGCTTAAGCATTACTGCTCACTCATTTATGCCAACTAAGCACTGACGAATTGAACTGAATTAAGACGAGAGACAACAGTCAGAAGGAGAAGACAAACCCCAAAAGAGAGACCGTACCAAAGCAGATGGAGGGGTGTGCGACTCACTGTATAGCCAATGGCAACATCGAGAGAAGTGGTAGTATCTCTCCACCTCCTCCAGAGAGATCCTCATCAGGCCTCCATCCTCCACGACCGGAAACAGAAGCACCTCCATGACTGCCTCTACGCCTCCGCCTCCAGCCACCTCGCCATCCACCCCTGCACCGCCTCCTTCCTCTCTTTGTCCATCCACCAATACCTCTAGATCTACCTCCATCTTTCCGTTAGAGATCTGAACTGATTCCTCCTCCGTCTTTTCCGGCCCGTCCTCTTCCGTCGCTCCCTTCATCTCTCCCTCCTCCTCCTCCATCCGCAGTCCCTTGCTTTCGGACAGACAGTCTGGCTGTCCCCCCCTTGTCCTCATGGTCACCCACTCTTCCTCCACTTTGTTCATCACCGCCTCCTCCCCCTCGCCCCTCTCTCCACCCCAGTCTGTACCCGTCTGCCCCCACACGCTCACCTCAAAGTCCTCCCCCTCAAAAAAGAAGCCAGAGTCTAACTCTACGTCTTCCATCACGAACCCTAAGCCCCAATCAGGCATCTCATCTCCTCCCGTGCTGTTGTGCCAGTAGCCGTCTCCTCCTCCTCCTCCTCCTCCTCCTCCTCCTCTCCCCTCCTGATCATCCCCCTCTCCCTCTCTCCTCTCCAGCGAGTCTGGTTCCATGCAGCTCGCTCCAGGTGTGGCCGCTGCTCTCTCTCTCTCCGTCATTCTGACTCTACCTCTTCTCTCTCCTAAACACTCCCTCATTCTCCGTTTCCATCCCACCCTCTCTCTCTATCTCTCTCTCTCGCTCTCTATCTCTCTCGTCAGCAGGTCGTCTGTAGCCTGCAGGTCGTCATCCAGTGACTGCTGGTACTTCCTCCTTCCACATCAGGTTACACCCCCCCCCCCCCCCCACACCAGACAAAAGGTCGAGTGCAGTTCCGCCTCCCTTCCTCCTTCCTTACTTTTCTCCCTCCCTCCTTTCTGCCATCCCTCCCATCCCTCCCAAAAATAGGACAATTGCACGACCCCTCCCTGTTCAATATGTGTGTTCTTATTCCAGTCTGTTCGGTGTGAATATCATCCTGCTATTACTCTCTCTCTCTCGCTCTCTCTCACACTCTCACTCACACACAAGCACGCATGCGGATAGGGAAATCCCCCACTCTGTGAAACTGGTAACCTTCTTTTATTTATTAACAGGGAGTACATGTTTAGTTTTTTCTGCTTGATTTAAAGTGTACAACATATCTTCTTAATTTGTCTGGTTATTGAAAGGGTAGAAGCCGTATTTATCACCCAAATACACACAGCATGACACACACATCTTTACACACACAACATCACACACACAGCTTCATGGTCTGTCATCCTTCCAGCAGGGCAGTGAGCAGCTCATTCACCTGGATGACCAGAGCCTCCAGCCCACTGCTCTGGTCTGGCTTACCTCAGGGATCTGGCCCTGGCACACACACACACACACACACACACACACTTCAGGCCAGCCCCCCGCCCACTTTACACACCACTGGCCATGGTCAACTACCAGTCACAGTATTGTATCTTATAGGACAGCTATATAAAGAATCCATTATTTCTAGGAATCAAAGAATGTGTTCTTAAGCAGCCCTGACGAGAGAGAGAGAGAGAGAGTGTTCTTGAACAGGGATTCCATTTCAGCTGGACAAGACAGTTCTATTCTGCACCGGCCTTAGGACTATGCCACTCTATTCAAATGAGCAACTGTCTGGGCTTGTGGTGGTTTAACTGTTCATTAAAGGGCTGTATCGCTTCATGACTAAATGAAGAGATAAACAGATAGAAGAGGACATATAGATACTGAGACTACTATCTGAGCTTTCACACCTCTCCCTCACACACTCTCTCCTTCAGCCTAAGCCAGTATCGAGAGTGGCTACATTCAACGTAATGTACAGCTTTGGATGTTTGCATTCACTACAATGAAGGACATGCATTGCCAGTTCATGGTACACACTGACAGGCAGTGTTGAACCGATACAATACAACAGACTGGATCACTGAAGAACACTGCAGTCATGTATGTGTAAACACTCGGACTCACTGTGTCTCTCAGTGGGTCTGTTTCTTCATAAAGTGACGAGGCCAGAGCGCTGGGAGAGAGATGCCGACTGGGGCCTTTCTCCTCTCCTGTGACAGCCCCTTGTCAGACACAGGCAGACAGAATGATACATGGACCCTAAGGGATACCTCTTAAAAAGAACAGGCTCATTGTGAGCTAGCAAAAAAACATGCGCGTACACACACGGGCACACACACACGCACGCACCTAAGACGAATGTTTCCAGCAGCAAGGTTGCAGTAGTTCTGACTTTTCCTTCTGGTTAATGACTTTAACAGAGCAGGGCAATGGAGACTGCAGCAGCCAAAACCACAGCTTAGAGAGCAGAATATCATCTGAGAACATGGTCCACATCCTCATGGAAAGTCTGCAGATATGAGCTCATAAAACAAGCTGGCAGTTTGTCCTATGTGCTGCAGAGCCAGTGAAGCGTCACAAGAACTGGACAGCGACACTGCAAAGTCATTCAGAATTGCTGCATTGCCTGTACCGCACACACTACCACACACACACACACGGTAACAACCATACATCAACCAAATCCATCTCAAGGAGACATTAGTGAGGCACATAGCCAGCGTGCCATACAGTATGCTATGACAGCAACCCTGCTCCATACAGTATGCTGTGACATCCACCCTGCTCCACATAGGCCCAGACTGAAGACACTGGATCCAGTTCCATCTAGTTTCAGAGGCTCAAGGTTAGGTACGGAATACCATGCATGCTGAAAATACAGATGACATGTGAACACGCAGACACACAAGTAAAACCACAGCACACTCACTGTCCAACACCTGGGTTCTGAGTGGTACCATGGCCAGATGTCCCAGACTGCTACCCCGCCTGTGAAGGCTCGTTTTGGGCCGCTTCAGCATCCCTTTCCCCCTGCCTGGAGCCCTGCTTCTGGAGGTCCCCCACTTGTGAAAATCCAACAGCAGTACGACGATTACAACACCAGACACTAGCTGATGTAGCGCTGCAAGCTAAAATGAGCTGAGGACAACAGCTGCTCTCTCTCTCTCTGCTACAGTGGGTCTGTTAATATGCTGCAGTTAGCAAATTGCTAATGCTAAGGCTGGTAAAATGCTAGAAAACGGTAGCCTTCTGCCAAGTCAGCATCTATATCCCATCTGACGCTGCTACTGGTCTGATCCTTCCTTTTGGACTTTCAATGAGACCCTTGGTAGCTGTTGGCTCTGGTTACACACACGCACACACACGCACACACACGCACACACACACAAGTGGGGAGCAGGGGAAGCCCACAGGAAACCCTGCATGTGATGCTCTGGGCTCGCTGCCTTTTGGAACTCCAGCCAAAAGTCCGGAACCTCAAACTGTCTCTCTCTTCCACACACACACACACACACACACTTACCGCTCCAGTCCCTCCAGGAGTTTTTGCGGCTGGCCGGGATGAACGGGGAGGCCAGACCGGACAGGTCCAGGTTCTGGACCAGATGACTGAGCCGGTTCATGATCCGGTACGGCGTCTCGCCGCCCTCCCGCAGAAAATCATGCAGCGACATGGGGACTGTGCACTAGTCCCACCCCCCGCCCATACACACGCTCTCATCCAGAGACCCAAACCCCGGATCAGGGCTGCTCTGACAGACTCGCTCTCCCAAGATGCACCAGGGCAGAGAGCAGGCAGTGGTCCAGGAGAATTACATAAGAATGTTCTGCTCTCTTTAGGGAGGTCCAGTCACTCAGAACCACGCTGATGAACTCTTACATAGAAGTTCTGAGCACGCTCCACACGTTACCAGGTCTGGTCCAAATGTTGCTGGTCCTGATCCCATCCAGTCACACCGTTTAAGGAGAAACAGTCTGATTGGGTACTGGCTCGGACTACACCGAACACTCCAATCACACTCTCTTTGTGGCTTCAGCTGAGACTGACTGATCTCTTGTGCTGTGCAGGGCTCGGTACCACACACTGCTTCCTATACACACACCCTACTCATCATCACGGAGTGGTCGATAGCGCAGGGAGCAACCCTTCAGGAGGAGATAGGAGGGGGCGGGAGAGAGAAGAGAGGCTAGAGAGAGAGGCTAGAGAGAGAGGCTAGAGAGAGAGAGAGAGATAGAGAGAGAGAGGAGGAGGGGTAAAAAGAGGGGACAGCAGTTAAAGTGCAAATCCCCTTCTGCTCTGGGCTAATTATACCCGCCATCCCGTCTCCTCAACTAATCTGCCTTTTCCTTCCCTCTTTTCTTCTTCTTCTTCTCTTCCTTTTGCTCTGCCTCTTTGTGCACAGGACAAGAACGCAAACAAACACACCAATAAACACACACAGAAGAGGACAGAAAAATCCTGCGGGAAAGAACTTGTGTTGGGGGTGTATTTTGTGATGCACTTGGAAGAGCTCGGGTCTGCTTGGCGTTAGCCTCTTGGCAGGTGTATGTTGGGAGGTTAGGAAGGAGGACATGGGGAACAGGAGTTAGTGTGCAGAGGATGGAGGTGCCTCACAAATCACACCAGAGCAGAATGTTGCTGCACGGCAGAACAGAGCAGACTGGTGGTGGTGATGTGGAGGAGCTCTCTCTCACATACTGATGAGAGGACTGCAGAGGAGACACACACACACACACACAGCCAGGAACACACACACACTCACACACAGCCAGGAACACACACACACACACAGCCAGGAACACACACAAACACACACACCTCCCTTCCCTATTTATCTCCTCCAGACTCTCCATTTCTCTTTACCTCCTTTTCTTTCACTTCCTCCCTCACACTAGTCTCTGTTCTTGGTTGTAATAGAGGTGGTTGTGTTCCTCCTTACACCTCTGCCGCCTCCTGAACACTCCACACCTCTTCATCACCCCCCCATCCCACCCCCCACACACACTCAAGAGATCACCCCCCTACACACACACACCACCCCCCATCCCCCACACACACTCAAGAGATTGTAGTACAGGAAAACATATGCTGGTCTTCCTTGATCATTTCATAGAAATGTAACTATAATGCATGTATGATGGATAGCATGAGTCTCAGCAAACCTCGACAACCATAAAGTAGAAATACAGGGTTCAAGGTATCATCCTTTCACAGAAGAGCGTTTCCCAGCCCTGAGGATCCAAGTTGCGCAACTAGAAAACTGGGCAGATTTTCAAACACATAATATATCGGAGAGATCACAGTGAATTGCTGTACAGAAATACCATATGTTAAATGAAGCCTTACGGCCTTAATTAACCTAAAATGTGGCTAATATCCAACATCAAATGAAAGTTTGTTAGATAGTTACAAATAGTCTTCTGGAAGCTAATGACAAACTAGACACTGATGCCTATGTGACTGGCTAGCTGAAAGGTAATATCTATTGCAGAAGGTGACTGGCTAGCTGGAAGGTAACGACCCGCTGGAAGCTAAGGCCACCTGCTCCCTCCACCTGGATGCTCACCTGCCTTCCTTTAGAGGAAGGGCAGCTCACATGACCCTCCGCCCCAGGACTAATCAGAGCTGGAGGATGTTGCTTGTTTCTGGGTAGAGCTCTAAGACAGATCTAGGACCAGCTAACACTGACCATTCTCAACCTATAAACGTATCTTGTGAAAGCATCCCTGGTCCCAGATCAGGGTTTGTGTCTGTCCTCCCTGGGGTGAAGCCAGCTGGTTCTTCTTTGGGTAATCTGGGAAACTGTGTTGAACCCTGAAGTAGCTCTGTGTCAGCCTGCACATCAACAGCCTGCACATCAACAGCCTACACATCAACAGCCTGCACATCAACAGCCTGTACATCAACAGCCTGCACATCAACAGCCTGCACATCAACAGCCTGCACATCAACAGCCTGCACATCAACAGCCTGTCTCTGTGGCTGGTTAGCTGACTGGAAAACACAGACACAATTCTAATTTCTTAATGTGTTTTTTTTACCACATACAACAAGCAGTACAAATCAGTATCACGTTTATGTCACTGAAGGGCCAGCCTGCTTTCTGTGGTCTCAATGTGTCACTTTGGATTGACTGGAAGTAGGTCAAACTGCCTGGCTAGGAAGGGACGGGAAGCGTGATACCAACCAAACAGCCCTAGCTCTCCTCACGCTCTCTCTGCTGAGGGGAATATTTAGCTCCTGACAGTCAAGACACACACACACTCACACACATCCTATACCGTCACAGCAACGGACACATTTTGGTCTCTTAAGGCTGAGAAGGCAAAGAGAGAGACAGGCAGAAAGAGAGAGACAGGCAGAAAGAGAGAGAGGTTCTGCTGTGAGCTGCAAGATCAGACTGACCCTTATCAATCTGAGGGAGACTCATGTAGGTGTGTGTGTGTGTTGTGAAGCAATTAGTTGTGCAGAACACATAAGCTATAAAAAGATGGTGACTAAATGAGACTGATGGAGACTTTATCTGTCTTCCTCATTTCCTCAGTCTCTCTCCCCTCCCTCCCTCCCTCCCTCTTGTCTCTTGTGTCTTGTCTCTTCTGATCAGTTCTTTCTATCATGGCCTGAGGAGTGCCTCACCCTTTCCTGAACAACCAAAGCTGGCCTCCACTCCGGCCTCCACTCCGGCCTCCACTCCGGCCTCCACTCCGGCCTCCACTCCGGCCTCCACTCCGGCCTCCACTAACAGACATTTTCTATGAAGAATTTCTATGTAGGACTTGTTTTAATTTTCCCTGAAAGAGCAAAACGCCCATGGAATCTCCCATCTCCCTGATGGGAGAGCTGCTTCAGTCCGCCCTGCACTGCGGCCATGCAGGCCAAGTCCTTGTGGTCTCCCACCACACTTGACCACTGTGTTTGTGGTTTGTGCATTACCGTAAGGCAGCTCCATAGAAGAATTTTGTAAACACCGTCAAGGATGGTTACAACCACATTCTACAAGAGAGTTGTGCTATAAAATGCAGTGTTGTCATGGTTACTGTTTAATTTCTCTCTTTTCAGACTACCAGCTGGATGGAGTGGGAAGCTGATCTTTCCTGACTGGCTGGCTGGACAAACTGGCTGCCTAGCTGACCATCCTCTGGTTACCACCAGCACTAAAGGATGACAATACTTTCCTCTTTCTGAAGAGGTTTGGACTTTTTGCACCATGGAGTCAAAACAGTCAGTATTGGCAAGACACAACCCAGCAATGTTGTATAACTGAGACCCAACATACGGTACAGTGTACAGTGGGTTCTCATGTTCCACCCTTACATGCTGGTGTTAATCAGGACATCTTCAGTGTTGTATCTGATAGGGCCTGTGTCAACAGGACAGCCAGGTAACAGAATATCAGAAGCAGAGTTACACACCCTCCACTATAGGCATCTGTAAGTATCTACGTATCTAAATATCCACTTATGCAATCCATACACATCATCTGAACTGCTGGGCGGAAATATTATATGGGTCTTAATAGTCAATGGTAAATTTATCTCTCTGTGTCTGTGTGGGACTGTGTGTGTGCGAGGACAATCATTACTGGATGTAAAACAGCTGGGAAACAGGCCAGTTCAGCATTGTTAAACTCCATTTTTCCTCAGGATCAGAATATATATGTCAATATCACATTTCATCACGCACACACATAGCAGGCAAATAGCTTAGCAACAAAAAAACGACCAAACACCAGGTGAGGTGTGTGTAGAGAGAGGAATGTCTCATCACTGTTTGCGTTTGCGTACATGTAAGCTGCGTAGCCTCAGCTATGCTACCAGGCCTTTAAAACGCAGTTCAGTTCATGCACAACCTCCCACCTAACAGCTTCCTTTCAGTACCATCAGAATGAAGGCTACAGCTTGATATAGAAACAGTCTTCTTACTGGTGTTACACATGCCTGGCTTTAGTGCCTCTGTACACCATTATTCGCGTCGGCACGCAATTACCAAGTACACAGTGACATACACTTACAGGTCTCGCAGTGGGTTTACCAAACGAGTTGGTAGAGCTGGTTAACGTTACGTTTAATAAACCTGCTGTTGTTAATCCCTTGAGTTCTGGGTGACTAAAGGGAGTGAGAATGCTAGGAAGACCCACCTATGTTCTGGGCGACTTGTCTCAGCCTCTGCAGCAGCTCTCCCAGGGCCATCTCCTCCGTCTTCATCCACAGGATCATCCTCCACAGGCGTGGTGGCAGAGTCCAGCTGCCCAGCCAAGGTGCACCGTAGCGGGGATAGAGAGACAGCCTGCCTGCCTGTCTGGAGCTCCAATCAGAGGATAGTGTGGGGGTCTGGAAGGGGGAGGAGGACGCAGCCCGGCCGCTAGCCCAAGAGAGAGGAGGGTAGACGGAGGGAGGATGGACGATAACCAGCCCAGGATGTGGAGGTGGCGGAGGGAGGGTCGTCTGCCTGTCTGTTGTCTGACACTGCAGATGGTCTGCAGGGAGGTGCGTGGAGAGAGGAGAAAGAGGAGGAGTGTTTGGGTGATGCTGGAATGAGGTGAGAGAGAGACAGAGAGAGAGCGACAGAGAGAGGGAGAGACAGAGAGAGAGAAAGAGAGGAATGCTGTAGATAAGAAGAGGAGATGGACGTTTCCAAACGGCAGAGGAGGTTTTGGTAGAGAGGGATGGGGACACTGCTGCAGGCTGGGATGGCTCGCTGCAGACCTCCCTGGCTGCAGTGACGAGAGACGCAGAACGAAGGATGCCGGCATCAGGGAGAGAGAGGGGGCAGGGATGGAGGGAGAGAGAGAGAGGTGGTTGTGAGGGAGAGAAAGGCAGAGGAGAAAGGGGAGAGAGCGAAGAGAATAAGGAGGGGGCTGGCAACACTCATTCCTGCTCACTTCACTCTCAGCATGCGCGCACATGCGTACCTGAGACCTGAGCGAGAGAGAGAGAGAGAGAGAGAGAGAGAGAGAGAGAGAGAGAGAGAGAGAGAGAGAGAGAGAGGGGAAGAGAGTCAGAGAGGAGGGGGACTGCAGGAATTTCCATTTTGGAGGCTCATCCACGGCTGACAGATAGGAGTACAGAGCAGCTTCAGCAATAGGGTCAAGGCAGGATGTCAGTTTGATTCAGTGCCCTTCCTGTCACAGTAAATTCCCTGTTTGCGTGAACTTGTATGGCGAAAAAGCAAATTCTGATTCTGAGAAACTGCAGAGGACAGGGAGTCTAGAGACAGGACAGGAAAAGAAAATTTGAGGGAAGCAAGAAAGAATGAAAGTAAAATACTTTTACTTGATGCAGTAATGATTGTCATGGTATTCACTGCCGTTCTGTTTTTAGAATGGGCTAGTAGAATAATTAGGTCTCTGTTGCCATCATGTGGCAAGTATGTGTTACTAAAACTCATTAAGCAGCTGCTGTGAAAATTTGAAACATTCATTTATTTAAATGGAAGAAAGAGATACAAAAATTCAAGGTTCAGAAATTCAGGTTGCTGAATTTCGAACAGTAAAATTCAGATCCCAAAAATTCAATAAAAAAAAATTCAAGCTTCAGAAATTCAAATAGAACATAATTCAGGCTGCTCAAAATTGAATGGTGAAATTCAGATCCAAAAAATTCGAGCCGAGGTTTATACCAACGATGTTTTTGAAAATGCCGATAACGAGGGTTCATTCTCCATTTGATTTACATTTTCTTGAGGCTGTTGTGCTTTAAAAGTGCTGGTATCTTGGTCTACATGTAGCCTAGGTCATGGTCATTTTTCAGTATTATTATTTTTGGGTTGATCGTATATTTGAAGAAGATATGCTTACTTGAAAGTTGGTAGTACCCCATAAATCAACTAGCAGAGAAAATCCCCTTCAAATATTTCGAACTTTTTCACGCTTCCTCCAAGCAGGTGGGAACCTTGTTTTTACAGTCTGTGGGTGATAACAATTAACTCCACCCCATTTGGACATCGGCGTTGCAACTGCTCAAGCTAATGTAGCTAGGCTAATTGTTTGGGGAAGGAAGAACAAATGCATAACTGTGGATTCTCTGCATGTTTAGCACACAGCAGCAAAAAAACATGAACATACTTGCCTACAGCTATGATAAAACACAGTCCCTGAACAGGACATATAAACTTACTCAAGAAAAAAAACTGAACGTTTCACGGCCGACGACGGTGTTGTCAATCCTTGCTTCATATCCGTTCTTCATGAAGCACTAATAGGGTAGGCTACTCGATAAACGAGTCTTTTCGATTTCCATTGTACTGCCAGCAGCGATACTGTGTTGATGGAACTTTGCAATTAATCATTAGAAACATAAGCGTCTTGGTTCGTGGGTGGTGGCTTCACCGAAACTAGTAGGAAGCTAGTCTAGGGCTTTAGCCGACGTAATCTACAATGCTAATGAAACGCATCTCACATCACGCCCTCTAAACTCGACTCTAAAACATAGCCTACTTTGCTGAAAAATTGTGATTGTGATCCTAAAACATGTGTTTATTGAGTGACTTCAAGGCTGAACTTTTGGAATATGTAAATAAGTGTTTTTTTTGGTGGATTTACGTTATCACTTAAATCTAGCAACTTTTCAGAATGCGATTTCTGGTGAGATTTTTTTGTCTATATTGCCACCATTTTATTTGCCGATAACGATGTACGGCCTATAGATCGGTCCATCCCTAGCATTAGTGTGGTCTCATAATGAATTTGGTATAGCCTAGCCTAGATGAAATAATATTTTTGACGACCAGGGTGTTTTAAAAATTTCTTTATTACAAGCAGAATGACAATACAGTGCTTTGCCCTCATTCGCTACAGGTAGGCTTGCAAAAATGTCGACACGGTTAACATCTTTTTAAAATCTCCATACAAAAATGACAGTTGAAAACAGTATTGTGAGTGAGAGATGCAGCATACTGTTTTGTCGTTTTTAGCCCCAGTATCCAAGCAGCCCAGAGAGGACGAGTCGACGTTGGCCTGTTGCCGCGCTCATAAGGAGCGACGAGCTTGTGCTGTTGATGGTTTCATCGAAGCCGTTGGAACATTCTCGATTAGCGGTAAAGGCTGGTAGTGCAGTTTATTGATGAACAACCGTGACTGACATCTCTGATATTTCAGTTTAGATATAGTTATTTGGTCACACGTTTCGCCCACTATATTCTTTCGAAAAAAATAAGATAAATATATAATCTGGTGAGTGGTTAGCCTATAAAATTCTGTGCACGTAGCCTACATTATAGACCTTAGTTTCAAGGGATAAACTAGTCAGGTGATGGCAAAAGTGCAGGGTGGTCGATTGGTGTGGTTGTGACTAAGCCTACTCATTTTGGTTGTTACAAAACAACAAAATCCTAAATAAATAGAGTTAAAATAGTATATGTTTTTGTCCAGGATACAAAAGTAGCAAAAAAAAGTTTTCCAATTGATAAACAAATACATTAGTGACATGACAAGATAGAATGTGAGACAAAGATATGTTTCCCTTTTCTAATAATTTGACACAAGATGCACAAAAATACTTCTGTCTGCCAATAAGAAATATACAATTCTTTGTGTGTTATGGTTAGTCACAGAATGGTGTTTTTTGTTGCTGTGGTTTTTTAAAGACTGCGGGTTGTAATTATGACATTGCATGAAATGACATTTGCGACTTGTGGTCAACAAAACCTGTGTCACATACAAACTGTAGATACTGTCATATCCTTGACATATGTTTGATTTTCTTCACCCAGTACAGAAAAAAACCAAGAGGAAAACTTTAATCCAAATCAAATTCACCCCAGGGACTTAAGACGTGTGATGTGTCAAGTATCTGAACTGTATTTGACTCAGGTTTGTTTGCTACAAAGACAGTGCAGACCAAACCTCTTGAGCTTCTGAAAGAACACGTTATACCCTCTTCACATTAATACTAGACCTGGGCCAAAGCACTAGCTCAAAACATCTCATCTCTGGGTGTAGTAGGTCTTGTTTAGCACAGTGGAACCAAACATTCAAATCCCATCCATGCAAACTGTCTCTTATGAAATGTTTTATGGCAAAGTATTTAATCGTTTTAAAACAGTTAACTCAACCCAGGTCTGGTATCAGTGCATGAAAGCGAGAGGGAAAACGGGATGCTTTCAGAGCCCACAAACAAATGCAACTGATGAGCTTTGGACAAAGGCAAGAGGTTTGCTTCACCTTCACTTGTTAGAAATGTAGAAAATAGATTTATCATTCATAAACGATCTACAATCTTCAGCTAGAGAGGACACGTCAGACATGCGTCAGAAGAACATTCTAGAAACATGGATTTGATTGTGACATCGCTGTAAGATTCAAGTCTCCTCTGTTTTCAATAGACTTTGACCCCCCCCATCAAATCCCCAATACATCCTCAAATTACATCTCTCCTAGTTTAAGTTACATCCACATATCATAAACAACTGCACTTTATAATCATATCCGCATAACATATCGCATATATTATTTTCAACACAAGTCAACATAAGGTCAACACCGGTAAATGTAGAACAGAGACATTCCATATCCGGATGAGAATTGCATGACACACAACATACACAATCTGGAGAAAAAATTAAGCCACAACAACGCGCAAATCATTCTAGATTAGAACATCCGTCAAGGAAGAACATTCTGTCCCTCTGTGGAGTTCCGGGAGTTCCGCAGGTGTACAGATGTCCTGAAGGTGGGGGTGGAGGTGGGGGTGGCTACTCATCTGTCCCTGACAAACACACTGCAGTCGACCAGCTTGGCCACAAGGTGGAGTGAGTGGGTAGGTGAGTGTGTTAATGGAAGGCAGGGAATATCGAGACAGGCATATGTAGACTGAGCTCGTGTAAGGGCTGTGGAACCTGACCTTCAGTACAGTAGGTGTCTGCCCTTGAATAAGTGAAGGAGTGAAGGAATGAGTGAACAAGTTGGATGACAGTGAGGAGTTAAAACAGGATGGCTGGAAGTCTTACATCCCTCAACCAGTTCTATTTCCTCCACCCTCTAACAAGTATGTGTGTGTGTAAGGCTTCAGATGTGTGTTACAATGTAGAATATATTCTCAAACGACTCCCTCCCCTCATCTATGCCCCCCCCCCCCATCCCTCCCCTTTGGCGCCTAGTCTGCTGTATGGTTGCTGTAAGGCAGAGGTGTCACTAGAACACAAACACACACACACACCAGAGTCTGGTACAAAGACTACCGTAACCTGGCCAGACCACTCAAAACGATAAGCAGAAGACATGGCAGATTGAGTGACCAGGATATGAACAGAGATAGATATGCAACACTGAGAATACTCAAATATAAACATGTTGGATGAACAGAAAAGGCAGATTTTGAGACACATTCACTCATTAACTCCCTCAACAGTTTCTTAGTGCATGACTGGTCACACATTCATGAATGGTTATCTTGTGAGCGAGTTAAACAGCAGACTGTTTCAAGTATTTTCACATGGAGACAGGCGTTCAGGACATGGACTGAACTGGGCTTGAGAATAAGGGCCGAACGTGACCAATGACAATCTGGTTTGGAGGTCACATGGTGGGTTGAAAAGGTCAGAGGTCAGTTCTAAAGGGTTTTGGCCAATCAGATGAACTGCCTTCACGGCAGTTACAAAATGCACATGGTGAAAAATGAGTGTATATGAGAGTTCAATGCTTCTTCCCAGGAGAATGTTTGTTAGTTTCACACATACGAAATCCTTGGAGATATCTGATATACCTTCACAGGTGTTTTACACACACAACTTGGTTTTTCGACCAGTGGGTGATTTTTCCACACAAAAAAGTCTGGTGCTGGTGTGTGTGTGTGTGTGTGTGTGTGTGTGTGTGTGTGTGTTCACACGGAGGTCTCTGGCCCGGGAGCGCAGTAGGCATATCCAGCCCCTGAGAGGCGGAGCATGTAGGGCCCGAGGGAGCAGTAGTCGACCCCTCCCCCTTCTCCCCACTGGGCCAGCAGCAGTTTGTGGGCGCGGGGCTCAGACCGGCGGAGAGGGAGGGGCTCTGGAACCCTGGGCAGCGAGTGGGAGGAGTCAGCGAGCCTGGGTTTGGGGGAGAGGTGGCGAGAGGATGGGGGAGTTGCCTCCAACACGCCACTCTGAGACGGCTTGTCAAGGTCCTAGGGGAGGGAGGGGAAAGAGAGAGATTGTTATTGCTGTTATAATTATGATCTTAGGTCTAAGATCAAACCCATGCTTAGCTCAGAAGATTAGTGCCATTATTGGCTCTCTCACTCAACATGCACTGAGGGGGAAGGAGAGAACATTGATGCATGCAGTACCATCTTCCAACAGCAGAGGTCACCAGCGCCTCTTGTGTAAAAGAGCACAAGCCTTTGGACTCTGTACATTTAGTCATTTAGCAGACGCTCTTATCCAGAGCGACTTACAGTATTAAATCATCTGAAGAGTCGTTATCAAGCATTGACTTTGTACTGGAATTAATGTCCATATCAAAGGCTTCACATTACACCCAGCTACTGTTATAGAGTTAGCGATCAATAACATGATGGAGTGATTGCTAGGTGGTGCTAGCGCCGGGACGTCTGTGTTGGAGCTGATGGACAGTGTTATGGGGATCAGGGATGTTAATTGCTCTCCTCAGAGAGAGCCAGCCCTTCAGACGCTCAATAGTTGGAAAGCAGAGCTCCTCTAGGCCAACCAGCGTCTACATCTCTGCTGTGGTGGTGAAACAGCTACAGCCACCGCCAAGTGTCGGTCAATCTCCACAGACCCCCAGAGAGACGAATTAAGAGGACCCCAACACAGGTGTAAAACCACCCCAAAGCACAGCCACACCACACGAGGGAGGAAGAGTTCATAGTTAATCAAAAAGTTGTTTAACGATTAGATGTGATTTCAGGAGTATGCAGATATGTCTGATTGACACATGTAGCAAAGAAACAGACAAATATGGTCTCTGATGTCTCCCCTGACAGCCCAGCCCCAGCCCCCGCCCCACACCCAGCCCCACCCCCCCGGCCCCCAGTCTAAGCAGTGGGCAGACAGCACCAGTCGCTCTCCCCTCCCTCCATCACATGCTGAGCGCTCTCCCCCCAGTCCAGCGGTTCCATTACCATGGCAACCCCGGTCCTGGGAGGAGGAGGAGGTAGGGTAACAGGGGGGCGTGGTCCTAGGTCCTGCCGATCAGGGCGTCCTGGCTGCGTGACATCATGGAGTCGTAGGTCCCAGCCGCACGCCCCGCCCCTCCTCCTCCGCCCCCCACACAGGTGGGCCGCAGCGCCTCCCTCTCACTGCCTCTGGCTCCTGTCGCTCCTCCTCCGGGGCCCTCACAGCCCTCCGTACCCCCAGCAGAGCTCACTCTCTGTGGACGGACGGAACACGAGGTGGAGGGGGGGGGGGTCATGATGGAAGTCTCAGGGCTGAACAGGTCTAAGAAGCCTTTCAATGGATGTGTTTTATCAGGCCTGACCTGTTTCCAGAAGCACTATAACCTAACCCCCGCCACGGAACTCAAACCAGCCCCTTAACGTTAGAAAACATTCAACATCACTGCACATAATTCACTTACAGAACAAGAAACGGTCACAAACTATACATAACCAAGCACATACAGTACCCTTCACAACAAATTGTCAACAGCCAATTGTAACAACGATACAAGAACCAGAACATGTGCATGCATGGTCAGGATGGGATGTGAGGAGAGCTTAAGCATTCATGTGACCTGTCAACACATTGTGCCAGTATTTACTGGACATCAGAGCGATTCGTTCTGGGATGGAGTGATGAGAGAGTGGATTGGATTGGTGGAAGGATGTCATTTGGTGGAAAGGTATTTGCACAAACCAGATTCGAATAAAATTTTCAAATACATGGGGTGTCTTTGATTTAGCTCGCCCTCTAAAATCAGTGTGACCCCTG
This sequence comes from Osmerus mordax, assembly GCF_038355195.1. Classification (NCBI taxonomy): domain Eukaryota; kingdom Metazoa; phylum Chordata; class Actinopteri; order Osmeriformes; family Osmeridae; genus Osmerus; species Osmerus mordax. The sequence continues at coordinate 20,643,166 of NC_090051.1, read as the reverse complement.
AGGCAAATCAAAGGCACCTCAAATATTCTCCGATACACCTCCCGTGGGTTAGCTCTGTGTATGAGCCAAAGCCTGCGTCCGGACATGCCACCATGCACACAGAGACAGGGCTTAGACAGTCACCTCCACTTCCTCCTTCGGTCGCCGTCTGGGGGCCAATCAGAAACTTATTCTGCTGGAGGACTGGGAGAGCATGTAGATGGAGGACGGCTCCACTGTAAGGCACGGGCGATTGGACTGCCGTTACCCCGGGAGACGAAGGGCAGTGGAGGGCGGAGTTACAGGCAATTAGGAAGTGAGGGAGTGGTTAAGACCAGGTGGAGGGGGGGGGGGGGGGGGGGGAAAGAACAAAAGAGAAAGCGTGAGAGGAAGAAAGAGAGAGAAAACAATAGTGGAGGAGGGGACAGAGAGAGAGACAGAGAGAGAGAGAGACAGACAGACAGAGAGAGAGAGAGAGAGAGAGAGAGAGAGAGAGAGAGCAAGGCAGGGTTTCAGTGGCAGGTTTGATTGGGGTGGTCCATCAGGAAGCGTAGAAGAGAGAAAAGAGGAAGAGGAAAAAGAAGTAAGAAAACTGTCACAAGTTCCCGCTTCTTAAACCAGGTCACACACATGAAGTAGGAAGTCAGTCAAGCCAGAGACAGGAAGCAGTTCTAGCTAGGTCACAGCTAGGTCCAGGAAGTTTTCCTCACCATGTGACTGACCCAGAGTAAACTGTTTTTCAAGGTACGGCCACATAGTGAGGAAAAACTACGAGGCCTTGTCAGAAAGTTACATTATATGAAAGATAGTAGGGGGACATATAAGTGCAGGTCTGGCCTCTTACAATTAACATATTGTTTGCATTGTTTAATTCACCACAGGCAAACACAGGTAACAGGGTGTTACAACTGGATGTGTTTGCTGGGGGGGGGGGTTAGTTTGCAGGGTGTGTTTAAGCTGGTCTGTTTGCGGGGGGGGGGTGTTTAGTTTGCAGAGGTATGTTTTGCAGGGTGTTTTCTACAGAGGTGTGTCTACGCTTGTGTGTGTTTACGGAGGTGTGTCTACGCTTGTGTGTGTTTACGGAGGTGTGTCTATGCTTGTGTGTGTTTACGGAGGTGTGTCTACGCTTGTGCGTGTTTACGGAGGTGTGTCTACGCTTGTGTGTGTTTACGGAGGTGTGTCTATGCTTGTGTGTGTTTACGGAGGTGTGTCTACGCTTGTGCGTGTTTACGGAGGTGTGTCTACGCTTGTGTGTGTTTACGGAGGTGTGTCTATGCTTGTGTGTGTTTACGGAGGTGTGTCTACGCTTGTGCGTGTTTACGGAGGTGTGTCTACGCTTGTGTGTGTTTACGGAGGTGTGTCTATGCTTGTGTGTGTTTACGGAGGTGTGTCTATGCTTGTGTGTGTTTGCGGGGGCGTGTTTGCGGGGGCGTGGCGTGGGGGTCCTACCTGGGCGTGCTCGGTGGCGCTGGGCCAGAGGGCTCTGCAGAGCACCTTGTTGAGCACGTCAGGCAGCAGGCTGAGGGTGATGAGCAGGATGATGCTGAGCCAGGCTGGACCGCTGGACAGCATCTGCATGAACACGTAGTACATCCTCTGGTAGTTCAGGAACGGCCTGGAAGGAGGGGGGGGGGGGGGGGGGGGAGGATGGGGGGGGTGGGGGGTAGGAGGGGGTTGAGGATGGGGGGGGGGTGGGAAGAAAGTCAAAGCAGCAAATTCTACATCTCAGATTTCTCCCAGATCTCTGTCATCCTAAATACTTTAGTGCCACCACCACCCTCTCCTCCACCCCCTCCACCACCCCATCCTCCACCCCCTCCTCCACCCCATCCTCCACCCCATCATCCACCCCCTCCACCACCCTCTCCTCCACCCCATCCTCCACCCCCTCCACCACCCTCTCCTGCACCCCCTCCTCCACCCCATCCTCCACCCCCTCCTCCACCCCTCCACCACCCTCTCCTCTGCCCCAGCCCACCAGGTTAGGGCTCTCACCAGATGATGCCCCCCCACAGCAGAGAGAAGATGACGTAGAACAGCAGAGAGCCCCAGATCACAAAATGGTTGATCCACGTCCAGTGATGTGTGTCCAAAGCAAGCTGCAACAACAGGACACGTTTACATTAGATTCATTCATTCAGCTTTTGTCCAAAGCTATAATGCACACAGCACATGTAGAGAGCACAGCAGCAAATGAAGGCACACACACACAAACGTTTTGTCAATCAATAAGTCCACAGACACTAGAACCAGGTGACCTGCTGTACTATCTGATGACTGGACACAGCCCATCGATATCGCTACGAGACACACACAAACACCTATTGAAAGATTGCACAATCCAACATCATCCAATGATCAACTTTCTCTCTCTCTCTCTCTCTCTCTCTCTCTCTCTCTCTCTCTCTCTCTCTCGCTCTCTTCTCTCTCGCTCTCTTCTCTCTGTCTCTCTCTCACGCTCTCTTCTCTCTCTCTGTCTCTCACTCAAACACACACACACACATACAGACACACACACCCTTCCATCTCACCTTGAGAGTGACGGTGAAGACTAGCACAGTGAAGACAAGAGTTCCGAAGGTCCAGTTTCCAAACATCTGAGGAGGAGGAAGAGAGGTCAGCAAGGTCTCTCTCTCACACACACACACACACACACACACACACACACACACACACACACACACACACACACACACACACACACACACACACACACACACACACACACACACACACACACACACACACACACACACACACACACACACACACACAGTGTATATCTGTACTATAGTATCTGCAATAAGCCATGATGCATACTGTATGTTATATAATATATCATCATGAAGGAACAGATGGGGGATGAGAGGGAGGGAGAGAGCGAGAGAGGGAGAAAGACGGGGAGAAAGAGAAAGGGAGAGAGGGAGAAAGAGAGGGGGAGAGAGAGAGGAAGAGAAAGGGGGAGCGAGAGCAATTTATGCTGAAAGCTTACACTGTGTGTGTTTGTATAATCAAGTATTATTAGCGTTCTGTTCTTGTTACTGTACCACCTCCAAAGGGTCCTTTGTGTGGGGGACTTGAACACAGTCATTCAGTCAGGATTCAAAAACCCTCAACCATGATAGGAAAGCATCCATTCTGGGTTGACATTTCAGAGAGCCCGCACTATGTATTGCTCGCACGCCCGCATACACACACACACAAAACAATAACAATGTTATGCAGTACAAACACAGATGTGGAATCCTACAGGTTACACTACAGACAGTGCTACCACAAGAACCGAGAGGTAGGGTGAGGGTGGAGGAAGCTGTTACTTCTACGTTAGTAGGTGTGGAGAGGTCAGGGGTGCTGTGTTGGGGGGGTGGGGGCACGGAGACACCAGGGGAGGTGGATCGAGGGCACTACACAGCAACATGGTGATGGGTCTGTGGGTGGATGGGCGTGTGTGTGGTGAGATGGATGGATGGTTAGTGGGTTGAAGTGAAAATGGATAGAGGTTAAACTGAAAGCTAAAACGGTATGACAGGAACTAAAAGTGCGTGAACGAGAGAGAGAGACAGCTGGGGAGAGAGAGGAGAGAGAGAGAGAGACAGCTGGAGAGAGAGAGGAGAGAGAGAGAGGAGAGAGAGAGGAGAGAGAGAGAGAGAGAGAAAGCAAGCCTTACCATCTGCGTGTTGGTGGTCATTAGCTGAAGGAGAGGAAGAAACCGCAAAATAAAGAAAGGAGGAGAAGCGGAGGAAGAGAAGGAAGGAGAAAGAAGAAGAAGAAATCAGGACAAAGGGTAAATGAATCTCAGGATGTTCCAAACGTAAAAAACAGGACCGATCAAAAACAGTTGGTAATGATACAAATCAACGATACAGAGAGATGTCACAGTGTTGTTGTTATGAATGGAACGTCATGTGACTGTAGTCTACCTTCTGACCAGGACTGACCCTTCACCTTCACCCAGTCTGACTACGACAGGGGTTTGTCTGCCTGACTGTCTCTCTGTTCGTCTCTTTCACCATCTCTCTTCCTGTCTCTTACCCTGTCTGCCTGTCTTCCAGCCTTCCTGTCTGTCTGCCTGTCTGTGTCTGTCTGTCTGCCTGTCTTCCTGTCTGTCTTCTCCTCCCTCAGGTAAATCCAACTGAGATGGATGAGTGTTCTCAATGTATGGATTTCATCTCCTCCAGCATGTCACATGACAGAAATCTAACAAATCTTTAGCACACTCTAAAGAACCCTATAGAACCTGTAAATGAAACCATGTTGATGTTTGACATGTATGGCTGACTCCATGACATGAACACATGGAACTCATGGAACTCTGTTGCCAGGGCGACGCAGGCTCACCTGTCCGTTGCTGGTGAAGGTTGTGTTGTCGAACAGGAAGTAGGCACCAAAGAAGAAGACGACGGCGTCGAATACGCCCAGACACGTCCAGTATAGGAAGACTGGCCAGCGAAGCAGGGAGTTCTTAGCTATGTCCCTGATAAACACAGGGAGAGAAACAAACACACAGGGAAAACCTATGTCAAAATCATGACTTTTCTTTGGCAAACAACTAAGCGGAAATCCATAGTCCCGAATTAAAACAATAAGACAAAGACTTTTTTGTTGAGAGATCTTAGGCAACTTGTCTAGTGAGTACAGTATATTTCATTACCAGCTGTAACAGGTGAATTAGCTGAGTGATTGGAGGAAAAACATCTCTTTAAATGTCTTTTCACTTTTGCAAAACTCACCAAGTAAAAACTTTTTTTGACTTATGTTCCATCTAAAAATACAACTGGTTAAAACAAGCTTTGTTTCACTTCCAGGATTCGGTGTCTTGTCCCCCGGCGCTCATGACCTCAGAGCAAGCTCAGCTGGGCCTCAGAGCTGCAGCACAATCTGACAGAGCCGGCACCACAGGAGAGGTGTGTGTGAGGGTGTGTGTGTGTGTGTGTGTGAGGGTGTGTGTGCACGTGTGAGGGCGCATTCAGAACCAGGAATAACAGAACCTTTCTGACCCAGCTTGTCAGATCTGACAGGACATGACAGATGACAGTGAAGATGTGTACAGTGCAATATATACAGAACATGCTGCTTTGGGAAGAGCTTTAACTGTTTGAGGACAGTCGAGAAGGATGGGCGAGACAAGGCCCAGGCCCTGCCCCAGCCCCCGCCCTGCCCCCGCCCTGCACCCAGCCCTGCCCCAGCCCTGCCCCAGCCCCCCCCAGCTCACCTGTAGAGGGAGGGGTCCTTCTTGAGCGTGTCCATGGTGACGTGTTGCTCCACCAGGCTGTAGAGGAGGATGGGGAGAGAGGTGAAGCTGATGTTGTACAGTGTCAGGTAGGCCGTGTCGTACAGGGGCTGCACAGGGACAAACACAACCGTCAACAGAACGCAAAGTCACCAAGTGGTCACATAGACAATGATCACAATCGCATTAGAGCATGAAGGTCTTTGAAGGCCTGTTCAAGAACTATTAAATTACAATTGAATTGTTGGGTTGTACAGCTCATAACGCAGAAGACAAAAAAATACATCGTATTGGTGTCTGTGTCTGTGTGTGTGTGTGTGTGTGTGTGTGTGTGTAGGGAGTGATACACACCTGCTGTGAGAACCCACAGAAGAACTGATATAGGAACTGAGGGAAGATGAAACACACATTCTGGAGAGAGGGAAGGAGAATGACGAGAATGTGACAAGAGGAAGGGAAAGGAGAAGAGAAAGAGAAGGAGAGAGGAAATGAAAGTAAGTGAAAGATAAACATCTGACAAGTAAACTAGCATCTCATACAGTGGCACCCGGATATCTGCGTAGGCTGTTGATCCCAGACCAGAAAAGCTGATGCTGCATCACTGTCAAACAAATCAACCCAAACCCGCCACGCTAACCACAGTTTCAACAGACAATTACATAAGTTAGCTGTGACTTGTGAATCCGGGCAAAACAAACATGTCTCTCTGAAAAGCCCTCAGAGCCAGGGGATACTATCCAGAAAGTGTGATGTCAGACTGCCGGTGTTTAGGCAGGCCAGACGAGGATGTGTACAGTTGGTGCAGCTGACAGTACCTTGTAGAAGAAGTACTGCACTAGTTCGGCGATGCGGATGTAGTAGTAGTGTCCGTGCACCAGCAGCATCTTCTTCAGGTGTTTGAACTTGGGGATGGCGTAGTCGCTGTTCCTCGCCGCCTGCCTGCCCTCCTTACCCATGATGCCTAGCGGTCAGAGAAAGACTCGGGAGTTAACGGTTGTGAGGGGAAGCTTGACAACGTTTCGCAACTTCGCTAGAGAGAGATGAGTGTTACGGTGGGAGGGGAAGGGTGTGTTCGATTCGGGACCCGGGCTCACCGATCCCGACGTGGGCCTCGAGGATCATGCTGACGTCGTTGGCCCCGTCTCCCACGGCGAGCGTGATGGGGTGCTCCTTAGAAGCCTTGATGAGCTTCACAATCTGACGAGGGGAAACAAAACCAGCACACCCTCAATGCCAACAACACAGGCAGAGGGAGGCCTGAGATTTGCAAGGTAAACCTATGATGCATCTGTGCACACTATAGCCTATCACAGGGGCTGGGGAATACCATTCCGTCACATGACCTAGGTGTTTGGACAGGAAGTGAGACAGGAAGTGAGGTAGGGTACCTGCGCCTTCTGCAGGGGCGCCATGCGACAGCAGAGCACAGCGGAGCAGTTTCGGCAGATGTCCAGGAAGACGTCCCTGTAGCTGCCCGAGCCGGAACCTTCCGGACTGTGTTTCAGGACCGCTGACAGAGTGGCACCGTCGATGATCAGGCCAAAGTCCAGACAGTCGACAGACAACCTGGGCCACACCACCGGGACATGGATATATGAGTACGTTATCTACCCAAAAGGACTCCATATACTGCATGAAGTTGGAGGTCATGACAGTCAAAGTGACTGAACACAAGTGTTTAGTGTGTGAGGGTGTGTGCGTGTGTGTGTGTGCGCGCATGCATGAGAGTGCGTATGTGTGTGTGTGTGTTCATATCTGTGAGTGAGGGTGTGTGAGGGTGTGTGTGTGCGTGAGTGAGGGTGTGTGAGGGTGTGTGTGTGCGTGTGTGTGCGTGAGTGAGGGTGTGTGAGGGTGTGTGTGTGTTCATATCTGTGTGTGAGGGTGTGTGTGTGTGAGGGTGTGTGTGCGTGTGTGTGAGAGTGCGTGTGTGTGAGAGTGCGTATGTGTGTGTGTTCATATCTGTGTGTGAGGGTGTGTGCGTGTGTGAGTGAGGGTGTGTGAGGGTGTGTGCGTGTGTGTGCGTGTGTGTTCATATCTGTGAGTGAGGGTGTGTGAGGGTGTGTGTGTGAGTGAGTGAGTGAGGGTGTGTGAGGGTGTGTGTGTGAGTGAGTGAGGGTGTGTGAGGGTGTGTGTGTGCGTGTGTGTGTGTGTGTGTGCTGTCCCCTCACCCTGAGAGTGAGCGCTGATGCAGCACGGTCCTGTTGAGCTCAAACAGCAAGTCATGCAGGCTCTGCTCCTCCGTGCGTTTCTTGGTCAGCTCCAGGATCTGCGTGCTGCGCCGGAACAGCTTGCTAGCGTAGCACGTCGCCGCCGCAGTCTCCATCTTGTCCCCGGTCAGGACCCACACCTTCATGCCCGCCTTGTGGAGCGCCTCGATGGTGTCGGCCGCTTTCTCCTGCAGCCTGGAGGCCCAACGCACCAACCCGCTCACTCACAATCCAGCAATTAACCAATCGCTTTGTCAATTTAACCGGTCGGACAATCACGATGGGTTTTCGTGGATCACACACAGTACATGCCCCAGAGCTGATTCGTTCGGCCTGATAGGTGACTGATTGGCCGCTTAGACAGATCGACACTGTGACCTAGTTGGTGTGGAGTTATAGTTCCCTGTGTGCCAACGTAACTGCCAGTCAGCCAGCTGGCACAGCGGGCACAATCTGGGCTGCATGACTCATTACATTGCACCGTGGATATTTATGTAATCATATGTCCACCCTTCAGCCCTCGTCCTCTTTCTATTACTGTTCATTGTCGATTCGTATCCCCATCTCCCAGTGTCCATAATGTACAAGCCCCCCCAGTCTACCGACCCCCCCCCTTCCACTGTAATGACCCACCTGTCCTCCACTGCTGTGGCCCCCAGAAGCACAAAGTCCCTCTCGATGATGTCATAAGCCTGCGCCAGACGATGCTCCCTGTCCTGCAGGGCCAGCTTGGCGTTGCTAAGGTGATGACACGCCTCCTCGTACTCGGCCGGGGACAGTCTGCGGTAGGCCACGCACAGAGTCCTCAAGCCCTCCTGACGGGGGGGGGGGAAGGGGGGGGGGGGAAGGGGGAGAGAGAGAGAGAGAGAGAGAGAGAGAAGGAGCAGAAAGAGAAGGTGGGGGGGGGAGGAAGGGGGGGAGAGAGAGAGAGACGGAGCAGAAAGAGAAGGTGGGGGGGGAAGGGGGGGAGAGAGAGAGAGAGAGAGAGCAGAAAGAGAAGGTGGGGGGGGAGGAAGGGGGGGGGAGAGAGAGAGACGGAGCAGAAAGAGAAGGAAGGGGGGGGTAAGAGAGTTTTGAGTTTTATTTTGTGTGCTTTAGCGTATCGACTGAAGAACCAGGTGTTGATGTGAAAGCCCTTTGGGACTCACCACAGCATTCTGTTCCACGCGAGCCTTCACCTGCTCCACCTTCCCCGACACCACCCTGGGGAAGATGGAGGAGTCTGCCCCCTTACAAAACAACAGGTACTCCCCTGGAGACACACACACAAAGAAATGTAAAACCACATGTGTTCTTTGTGCATTTACCACGTGTGTGTGTTACCTGTGTGTATGTTACCTATGTACATGTGTGTGTGTGACCTGTGTACATGTGTGTGTGTGTTACCTGTGCTGGACTTGACGATGACACTCATTCTTCTCCTGACAGAGTCAAAGTTGAGCACATGCAGCAGTTCAAACCTGAGAGACACAATAATCATCGTTTAGCAGACACCTTTATTCAAAGTAACGCACGGGGGGGATTCAAACCTGCTAGCTCTTGATCTACATTCAAATGCTCTAACCACCGAGCCGGCCCCACTGCTGAGCTAAGCTCGGTGTCACACATGGTGACTTATGGCAAACTGCCATCGCTCTACTACTGCATTGTGAACACATCACTGGCTGTCCATCACACAGCCTCCGCAACACAGAGCAGCATGGAATAATCCACCCAGACAACCACAATGATTACATATCTCTGTTCCCCCCACTTCCCCCCCACACACTACATCTCCCCAACATCCCCACAAATCCATTAAGCCCCACCCACCTCCGTAATCTCTCCCTCCTGCGTTTGATGAGCGCTCTCCCCCACTTCCTCCTCGCCGTCCCCCCCCTCCCCCTCTGCCTTTCTCAATTACCTTTCCATCCCTCCCTCCTCTGTAAATAGCTCCAGTATTGACAGGGCGCCGTGCGAGTGATGAGCAGACCGCTGTTACATAAGTGGATCCTACGGATCCAAACACGCTATTGATGCGGCGCCGGAAACAAGGAGCGCCAGGGTGCCTCTTAAAGACACGAGAGCTCCCTCTGCTCCTCTGACCCTGCCTGCTCACTGCTCCCCTGACCCTGCCTGCTCTCTGCTCCTCTGACCCTGCCTGCTCTCTGCTCCCCTGACCCTGCCTGCTCTCTGCTCCCCTGACCCTGCCTGCTCTCTGCTCCTCTGACCCTGCCTGCTCTCTGCTCCTCTGACCCTGCCTGCTCTCTGCTCCTCTTATCCTGCCTGCTCTCTGCTCCCCTGACTCTGCCTGCTCTCTGCTCTTCCCCTGTACTGGTGGGGTCCAGCAAACATGGACACCTCAGAGAGGGGGAGAGGGGGGAAGAGAGGGGAGACAGAGAGGAGGGGGGAGAGAAAGAGAAAGATATCTACCTCTCAATCTCATCGTCTTTGTTAAGGATCTCCATGTGACTGTCCTTCAATCTCAGGTAGGTGTACCCCAATCTGAGAGAGACAGAGAGAGGGAGAGAGAGAGACAGAACAGAGAGAGAGAAACAGAAAGAGAGAGAGATTTAGACAAAGATATGAGAGATTAAAGAGCATAGAAGGTGAAAAGTGTCTGTGAGGGAGTGATACATGTACAGTTAAACATACATACAGTCTCTAACTATGTACAGTTGTCCATCTGGCAGCTGTTTATGTACATGTGGGGTAGCATGAGTTACAGTGACAGGATAGTTATTCCAGTCACCTGATCAGCTCCCAAAACAGACCAGGTCATGTGATCATCCAGGACACGTGAACTGGAGAGGACATGTGAGTGTGTGTGTGTGTGTGTGTGAGGCAGGTGTGTGTCACCTCTTCATGCCCTCCACCAGGGCCACCTCGTCAGGGGAGGAGGAGATGTAGAAGGCGGTGGGCTTGCCCTGGTGGAGGCCCTGCTTGATGCCGTCCACTGTCTCTGCCTCCTTCACCTGGACCGTGTGACACAGACACAGAGCCCGGAAGAACAGCTCCTCGTGCTCCTGCACGGGGGGACGGAACACACACCGTCACACACACGGTCACACACACGTACACATGCACCATCACACACACACACACACCGTCACACACACACTGTCACACACACGTACACACACTGTCACACACACGTACACATGCACCGTCACACACACCATCACACACACACACACCATCACACACACACACACACACGGTCACACACACACTGACCCTCCTGTAGCCCCCGGGAGAGGAGTCGATCATGTCGATGCTGGAGGCCGTGCTGAGGATCTGGCCGTTACAGATGGCGTGAGGCACGTACACGTTCCCGTCCACACAGCACTCGATGAACTCCATGTTGTTCTCTGTCAGCGTGCCTGTCTTATCAGTGAACACATACTCCACCTGGGGGGGGAGGAATAGAGGAAGGAGAAGGGGGATATGTTTAGCTAGGCACCATTTGAAAAGAACACTACTAGAGATAGTCTTCATAGTGTTAACAACTGTGTTTGTAGGGTGAAAACAGGGGTCACCCCCCCCACCCCCCGGCACACACCTGCCCCCCCCCCCCCACCCCCCCGGCACACACCTGCCCCCCCCCCCCCCACCCCCCGGCACACACCTGCCCCCCCCACCCCCCGGCACACACCTGTCCCAGCTCCTCGTTGAGGTCGGAGGTGTTGACCTGTGCCCCCTCCCCCAGCTCCTGGTCGAACATCTCCTCGTCCCACGCTATGAAGTAGGAGCCCAGGAACTTCTGCATCTCCACGGTAACGTACATGGAGACGGGGATGATGTAGTTGAACAGCACCATGAAGGCCAGGAAGTCTGTGAAGGCCCGTATCACCTGGGGGGAGGAGGGAGGAAAGAGAGAGTGGGAGGGGTTTATAGAGAAGGGGTGAGGGGGAAGAGATGGTAGAGGAAAGGGAGAGGAGAGGGAGAGGGTGAGGGGGAAAAGAGGGTGAGGGGGAGAGGGTGGAGGCAGAGGGGAGAGAAGAGAAGGTAAAGAGAGAGAACGAAAAAGATAAAAAAAGAGGGATTCTTTGATGAGAAGCCAGCTATCCATCCCCCTGGATAGAGAGCTGTTCCCCACCACAGCTGGAACAGCTCTCAGACGCAGAGAGACACAAGACTGTCCCCCTGCAGCAGTGCATGCTGGGTAGTGTAGTGTCTAGCGGGACTCACCACGTGACGCTGACGCTCGCTCTCGGTGCGGTGGTTGTACCAGGGCTCGTCGTGGTCAGGTGACCACTGCCAGGCGTACTTGAGGACGGTGTTGATGACGGCCTTGCTGATCAGGATGCACAGGTAGACTATGAGGAAGGCATTCATTTTCCTGCAGAAAGGAGGGAGGGAGGTAGGGAGGGAGGGAGGAGAAGGGGGAGGGAGGGAGGGAGGAGAAGGGGGAGGGAGGGAGGGTGGTGAGGTAGGGATAAAGGGAGTGAAGGAGACAGGGAGAGTATGGATTGATGTCACCAGCATTTACAGAATCATGTAAACCCATGTATGGATGTAAACACACATATGGTATGTAAACAGATGGAAACACACATGCCCTTCTGTCAGAGGGGATGAAGGAGGGCTTACTTCTCCACCGCAGAGCGCTTCTGGGACTTGGACTGGTAGTTGAGCGCCATCTTGGTCTCCATGCCCGTGTAGATGGCAACAGCTGAGGAAGGGGGTGAGTGTGTGTGTGTGTGTGGGGGGGGGGGGGGGTGAAGAGGAAGGAGGGGACAATGACATTCACGTGTCATTAGATATTCTGCTATGTAATCACCATTTACCATCCCAACAAATCAGTGAATTTGTCTGTGTGAGAGTGTGCGTGTGTTTGTGTGTGTGTGTGTGTGTGAGAGTGTGTGTGTGTGTTACCATAAATGTGCTGTGTGTTCTTCAGGGTAGCTCCTCTGAGGAGCAGGTTTTCAGCTCCCAGGGATCTGCAGCACAAGCAGGAGGCACACTTGGTTATTCATCTGAACTGCTCAGGAAACCAAAGAAGGCCTCTACACAAAGGATCACTCTGGATGGAGGGAGAGGAAGGGAGGAGGGAGGGTACAGAAGGACAGAGTCTCACCTGGCTATAGGCTCCTCTCCGTCCTTGTAGATATTCATCCGTCCCACATATCTGAGAGAGACAGAGATATAAAGAGAGTGAGTGTTTGTTTTTGTGAGTACAGGTGTTTGTGTGTGTGTGCGTGTACACGTATGTGTGCATGTTGGTGTATGCACATGCGTGTATGTGTGACTCACTTGTAAAGGTCAGGCTGGGGTTGCTCACATTCAATGGTGGCGTGTAGCAAGTCCAACTCCTGCTCTGTCCTGAAGGCCATGGTGTCTGGTACTGCATAGTACGTCTGAGAGAGACGAAGAGGAGGGGAGAGGGATGAGAGGAGAAAGGGATGAGAGGAGGAGAGAGGGATGAGAGGAAGAGAGAGGGATGAGAGGAAGAGAGAGGGATGAGAGGAGGAGAGAGGGATGAGAGGCGGTGGTGATGGGTTAATAAAGGTAGAGGAGAGGAACGGAGAGAGGAGGGGAGAGAGAGAGATGTCATGGTTATTAATGAGTCCTCAGCTCTGTGTGTGTGCAGGGTTCAAGCAGGGCTATGTGTGTGTGCAGGGTTCAAGCAGGGCTATGTGTGTGTTCAGGGTTCAGGCAGGGTCTCTCTGAGATGAGTCAGAGGAGGAACTCAGATAGGAGGCAAGGCCCAGGGCTCAGTGTGTGTGTGTGTGAACCTGGTGGCTGGACTCTCTGTCCAGGTGTGTATATGATTGTGTGTGAGTGTGTATACACATTACCTTGTGGCTGGACTCTCCGTCTAGGCTGGCGGTGGTGACATAGCAGGTTCCGTCCTCGCGGCTGGACGAGAGAAGGATGAGGTCACACGGGAAGGTCTCATCCTCCCTCACCATGACGACGTCCCCCACCTGATAGGGCGAGACGAGACTGGGCGATGACATCCTCCGTAACAACATCATGAACCAGGAAGTTACACTCATACGTCATCATGAACCAGGAAGTTACACTCATACGTCATCATGAACCAGGAAGTAGGAAGTTACACTCAGTTTACTGGATGTTATTGTTTAAACACAGGGTTTTGAGACACCGGATTGTTCAATATGTGCAGACAAGCTCACCCACTCACACACACACATATAAACAAACTCATCTTTTTCCTCGGAATTGAGATGTTGCGTAACGGATTATGAGAGCAGAGAAGCTTAACCAGTAGTAAATCCCGACACACACATTTCTCATGATTAATATATTCATCAGTCTGACTGCCACTCTAATCCTGCACGCCTGATCCAGAGCGATGCACCAGCAGACCAGGAAGTGTGAGCATATGGATGTGCATATGCAGTATAAATTATATACATATTCAGTAAACTCTTTTTATTTACATGTTTATATGTGTGTGTGTCGAGTGTATGTATATGTGTGTAGTGTGTGCATGTGTGTAGTGTGTGCATGTGTGTATGTGTGTGGTGTGTGCATGTGTGTATGTGTGTAGTGTGTGCATGTGTGTATGTGTGTAGTGTGTATGTGTGTAGTGTGTATCTGTGTGTAGTGTGTGCATGTGTGTATGTGTGCATGTGTGTATGTGTGTGGTGTGTGCATGTGTGTATGTGTGTAGTGTGTGCATGTGTGTATGTGTGTAGTGTGTATGTGTGTAGTGTGTATCTGTGTGTAGTGTGTGCATGTGTGTGGACTCACGGGACATGGTGATCAAATAAAACATTCGGATAATTAAGGGCTGTATATCGTTTTGTTTTCCTTTGAAATGTATATACGGGAATAAACTAGATGAAATGTGTAGTGTTTGTGAAGAGAACATGGAACATGCGTGTCTCCGTGTAGCTCCACTCGCTCAGCCCAGCCAGATACATTTAGTAAAATAACTGGAAAACAGCATCAGGTGGATCTGTGCTGGTGAATCAAACCTTAACTTCCTTTGTATGCAAGGCCATAGCTCTGTGTGTGTGTGTCGGTGTGTGTGTGTCGGTGTGTGTGTGTGATCATGGGATAACATGTCTCTCCTGACCATCCCTCAGAACATTGTTATGACCTTGGACGTCTCTGACACAAGAGAACTGGCCTGTACATCAACATTCCAAGCATTTATGTATAATCCGTGTGTGTGTGTGTGTGTGTGACAGTGGAGATAGCTCAGTAAACACATGCAGTGTCTGGTTCCCATGGAGACTTACAGGAGGCCTGGCAGGGCTAGGTCTGATGGTTATAAGCATTACTATAAGCATTATTTGCATCTAGAATGGTCTCTCACACACACACACACACACACACACACACACACACACACACACACACACACACACAGTGTACAGAGCTACACAGACTACTGAAGCAGCTTGTGGAGGTAGACCTGGATATGCAACCCCAACATGTCCTTGACTGTAAGGAGTTTGAAACGCTCCACACCAGCTCTGCCACAACGCTGCTCTCAGGAGGGCTCTCGTGGAGAGCAGCCAGCCTACCCTGGCCTGCGCTAATGCAGATGAACGACCCACATGTGGTGCTTACAGAGCCTAGGGGCTGCGCTGTGTGTCCTGCCCAACACCCAGAGGGGCGAGGGGGGCAGGAGGAGGACAGACTCACCCTCAGCTTGTGGCTCTGCGTCCGGACCACCTTGCCCTGCTCCACCACGTCCACCCCGCACTTGTTGATGGAGCAGTCGGCCTTGTGTCTCAGCCAGTCCTCATAGCCCTGAAGGGCGGAGGAGAGGGAGAGAGGGAGAGAGGGAGGGAGAGACAGGTAGGAGAGAGGGAAAGAGACCAGTGATGATCAGTGACCTATGCACTTTGTAAAGCTCTCTCTTGGAAGTCGCTTTGGATAAAAGCGTCTGCTAAATGAATAAATGTAAATGTAAATGTAAGAGAGAGAGGGAGGGAGGGATAAGGTACAGAGAGATATTAGAGAGTGCGTGTGTGTTTGTGGCCATCGCTTGTCAACATGAATGCAAAACGCCCTGTACCTGTTTTATGGCGGTTACGGTGATGACAAAGAAGAGAGGCAGACCGCTGGTGACTGGACTGGTGGGCGTGTCGATGATAAGCTGGCATAGAGAGAGAGGGGGGGAGAGAGACAAGGAACTATAATCATGCAATTCAGTAAGTGTGGAAGATCTATAAAAGATCAAGGATTTTGACTGATTACATGGATCAAAGTTCAGTTGGATAGAACAGCTCTCACCTGGACCAGGAATATGACCAGGAAGTAGAAGTTGGCGATTCTTCGGAACTGTTCAAACAGGTTCTTGGGTATGAAGTTCCAGAAGGTGTACTGATGGACAAAGCAACATCATCAGAGGAGGAACAGAACACACACACACACACGCACAACCACGGAGGACATTACCCGTCGACAACCACTTCGTCCACCCGGGATGCGGTTGTCACGGTAACCGCCCCCCTCAGCGGACGCTGGCTCACCTTGGAGGATACGATGCGGTTGTCGGGGTAACGCTGGGGGATGTAGGCCTCGGCTCCGGGTGGGGGTTCCTTGCGGGCGACGTAGACGGTCCTGCTGTCCACCCAGTTCTCCTCGCCGGCACACTGAGGAGCACAGCTCACGTGAGGAACGCCACCACCTCCTCCTCTCAGGAGCACAGCTCATGTGAGGAACGCCACCACCTCCTCCTCTCAGGAGCACAGCTCACGTGAGGAACATTACATTTACATTTTACATTTAGTCATTTAGCAGACGCTCTTATCCAGAGCGACTTACAGTAAGTACAGGGACATTCCCCCGAGGCAAGTAGGGTGAAGTGCCTTGCCCAAGGACACAACGTCAGTTGGCATGACCGGGAATCGAACTGGCAACCTTTGGATTACTAGCCCGATTCCCTCACCGCTCAGCCACCTGACTCCCTAACGCCACCACCTCCTCCTCTCAGGAGCACAGCTCACGTGAGGAACGCCACCACCTCCTCCTCTCAGGAGCACAGCTCACGTGAGGAACGCCACCACCTCCTCCTCTCAGGAGCACAGCTCACGTGAGGAACGCCACCACCTCCTCCTCTCAGGAGCACAGCTCACGTGAGGAACGCCACCACCTCCTCCTCTCAGGAGCACAGCTCACGTGAGGAACGCCACCACCTCCTCCTCTCAGAGGGATCTTTCACCCAGGGAAACGTGTGTCTGTGTCTTCTATGGTGCTTTCATCCTTGAAGAGAGTCGTTTGATGCATTGTGGGGTAACTGCTGTGTGTGTTTGTGTGTGTGGGAGGACATGGCATCCTAGTTTATCAAGTTTACACAATTAGAGCGACAGAGAGACCTGGACAGAGAGAGAGACACAGAGAGAGACACAGAGAGAGAGACAGAGAGAGCGAGACCGAGAGAGAGACAGAGAGAGAGACAGAGAGAAAGACAGAGAGACAGAGAGAGACCGAGAGAGAGACCGAGAGAGAGACAGAGAGAGAGACAGAGTCAGTCCTGTGATGTTTTGCCACCAACAAAGCTTGGTGCATCTGCCAAGAACGCTGGAATGTTCTAGAATTCACCACCCTGCCCAGTTCACACTGCAGTTTAATAGAATGCTCATCGGTTCTAGAACACTTGCACACAAGAGTGAAAGTTTGAAATGATTGAACTGGTCCAAAAACCATCCCAATGGTCGGTGACCATCTCTAGTCCTGGAGACAGTGTTCTAGGAATACTGTGAGCTGGTAGGCACTGTACTGCTAGTGCAGATAACAATACAAAAATACCACACCATTTCACTAGATAAAATTAGAGCTGGATTCTCTTGACTCATCTCAGCCAAATGAGAAATTAGCCTGGCATGACGGCACGCCTGCAAAACACATGCAGTCCCACCATGTGAGGGCAGAGTTCTAAAGAGAGGGGTGTGTCATGGAGGGTGTGTGTGTGTATGGAGGGGGGGCTGTGTGTGTGTGAGTGTGTGTGGGTCCGATCGCGTGCCCCTCTGTGGGAAGCAGAAAGGCTCCCTGATGATCCACAGGTTTATGGTCGGAGGGTAAAAATAGACTCAACGCTCAGCAGGCATCAGCCGACCTGGACCCCCTCCAACACACCAGAGCACCGGACTGACCCCCACAGAGAGAGAGAGAGAGAGAGAGAGAGAGAGGGAGAGAGGGAGAGGGAGAGGGAGAGGGAGAGAGAGAGAGAGAGACAGAGAGAGAGAGGGGGGAGAAAGAGGGAGGAGAGAGAGAGACAGTGAGAGACAGAGACAGAGAGAGAGAGAGAGAGAGAGAGAGAGAGAGAGAGAGAGAGAGAGGGGGGGGGGGGGAGAAAGAGGGGGGGAGAGAGAGAGACAGTGAGAGACAGAGAGAGACAGAGAGAGAGAGAGAGAGAGAGAGAGAGAGAGAGAGAGAGAGAGAGAGAGAGAGAGAGAGAGGGAAAGAGTAACAGATGTTAAGAGAGAAGTGAAATCAACATTTAGCAGATGCAGTCATTTG
Organism: Osmerus mordax; assembly: GCF_038355195.1. Classification (NCBI taxonomy): domain Eukaryota; kingdom Metazoa; phylum Chordata; class Actinopteri; order Osmeriformes; family Osmeridae; genus Osmerus; species Osmerus mordax. The sequence goes on along the minus strand of NC_090051.1, from coordinate 20,625,322 downwards.
AGATTCAGGCGTAGCAGAGGAATGATGTTCAGAGCTCATGGTTTACCTGCTCTGGCAGATGGATCTGGCCATCCTCCCATTCACACAGATTTCCTTCCAAGTAGAATCTGGTCGGGCCAATCACAACCGTTTATCTGATACGGGGATGGTTTGATACACTGACAGGAGTGCCGTGTCAGCATTTTTGTAAAGAACCAAGATCAAGTTTCGTTGCTCAGACTGGTTGCGTCTATCCACTTCTATCTAATTGCGTTCAGGGGCATTTTGGCCTGTGCCAGTTGATAACTCTCCACAGTGTGTGTGTGTGTGTGTGTGTGTTTGTGTGTGTGTGTGCGTTTCCAAAGTTACGAGAGCCGAGCCAAAATAACACTGTACACCACCACTCCAGAGTCACAGTGTTTGTGTGTGTGTGTGTGTGTGTGTATCTCTCTAGTTATTGGAGATATGTCAAAGTCAGTGTTTAGTTTATATAACCTTTTCAGTGTGTCTTTGTGTTTTATCTACTCTGGGTTTCTGTTATCTACTCTGGGGTTCTGTTATCTACTCTGGGTTTCTGTTATCTACTCTGAGGTTCTGTTATCTACTCTGGGTTTCTGTTATCTACTCTGGGGTTCTGTTATCTACTCTGGGGTTCTGTTATCTACTCTGGGGTTCTGTTATCTACCATGGGGTTCTGTTATCTACCATGGGTTTCTGTTATCTACCCTGGGGTTCTGTTATCTACTCTGGGTTTCTGTTATCTACTCTGGGTTTCTGTTATCTACTCTGGGGTTCTGTTATCTACTCTGGGGTTCTGTTATCTACCATGGGGTTCTGTTATCTACTCTGGGGTTCTGTTATCTACTCTGGGTTTCTGTTATCTACTCTGGGGTTCTGTTATCTACTCTGGGTTTCTGTTATCTACTCTGGGGTTCTGTTATCTACTCTGGGGTTCTGTTATCTACTCTGGGTTTTCCCCTCTACATCCTGCTCTTACTTTCATCACCAGGAGATCAGGTTTTCCTTCTCTCTTCCTTTCACCACTCCCCCCTCTCCCTTTTCCACTCTCCTGAAATACTGTCACGCCCTGGAAATGTGACGGTTACGAGGAGAGGGATAGAGGGAGAGAGAGAGAAAGAGAGAGAGAGAGAGAGAGAGAGAGAGAGAGAGAGAGAGGGAGGGCTTTGCAGTCTGATCACTAATCCCCTCTGATCCGTATCGAACCCCATCCCACCATTCTCTCTCTTTCTCTCCTCCGTTCGGTCTCCTTCTCCCCTCTCTCTCTCTCCTGTGTTCTCTCTCTTTCTCTCTCTCTCTCTCTCCTCCGTTCAGTCTCCTTCTCCCTCTCCCTCCCTCTCTCTCTCTCTCTCTCTCCTCCGTTCTCGCTCTTTCTCCCCCCCCCCCTCTCTCTCTCTCCGTTCTCTCTCCCCCTCTCCCTCTGACAGAGTGGGTCTGTGTAGGACATGTTGGATTTACGTTGCTGATTAATCAACCTAAAATGGTTTCTATATAAAGATGTTGTTACATCACCACAGAGGAAGAGCAGGGAGCAGGTTGGTGGGTTGGCTATCTCAGCGAGGTGGGCTGGGTGACAAAGATAAGACCCTGCACAGCACACACACATGCACGTGAGTACGCACACACACACACACATCCATCCATCTCACTTATACTTAAGATGAGCTACCTATCTTTAATTCCACGGACTATACTGTGTAAGGGAAAACTGATTTTTTAAAGGTAGGAACACACACACACACACGAGATGTAACAAAGATGTAGCTGCCCCAGTCCTCTAGCACTGTCCTCCTCGCTATCCCACGCTGCATTGCGGTGACGGGGGCCGTGTAGAGCAGGCATCGCTTGTTAACTCGGAGACGACATCCTCCTTTCAGGGAGGATTCTTAATAAAGAATGTTCTTAACTCCAATTAACCTGGCAGGGCTCTCTTCCTCTCTCTGACACACACAACATACAGAAACACACAGGCTACCCAAAAATATACAAACACATGAAAATTACACACACACACGTACTCCATCCACACACACACACACACACACACACAGAGACAGACACACACACACATATACCATCCACATTCCACAAACATATATGCCATCCATACATGCACACACACACTTGCCCTCACACACACACAACGGCTCTGCATCCAACCCGAGTGTGTGTGAGTGAGGGCAGTGAGTGCTGTGTACCTCCACGGTAAATACAAGAGCCTGGGTTAATGAGGACACACACAGGTGGTCAGGTCAGACAGGGCACATTATTATGATCTCTCTCTCTCTCACACACACACACACACACACCATCATGCACCTCCTGCTCCTGCAGCCAGTGATCTGTCATTAATCACCATGGCAACAGTGTGGAATCGCAGAAAGGAGACAAGGACCTGTATTTTTACAGCAGACTAAAGGTTAACAGATAGACGACCGTGCACAAGGTGTGTGTGTGTGTTTATGTGTATATGTTCATCATAATGGCCACTGGCTAATAGCAGATCGACCATGAACCTCTTCAAGGAGACAGTCAGGTCACTAGCAGCGATGACTCTCCTTTATGTAAAAAAACTCAAAAAGAGACAAAGATATCTGCTCCTTCTACATTGTGCTCTCTCCATCCCTCCATCTATCCATCCCCCCATCCATCCCTCCATCTCTCCATCCATCCATCCCCCCATCTCTCCATCTCTCCATCCCCCCATCCCTTCATCAACCCATCCCTCCATCCCCCCATCTCTCCATCCCCCATCTCTCCATCTCTCCATCATCCATCCCTCCATCCCCCCATCCAGCCCTCCATCCCTGCCCCGATGGAATCTAGCTGTTACATAAGTCTTTAATCCAGCTGCACTTCTTCCCTCTTCTCTACCCAGTCACTCCCATCCTCACACACACACACACACACACATAGAGACAATCTCCTTAGAGCCAGAACTAAACCTGCTGTTCAGAACAGTAGAATATAAAGACAAGTTTATATTTGACGAGCTGAAACAATGAACTTTGTTCCGGGTGAACACATGGTCTCCCTCTCCCTCCCCCTCTCTCCTACACCCACCTTCCCCTCTCTCCTACACCCACCTCCTCCTCTCTCCTACACCCACCTCCCCCTCTCTCCTACACCCACCTCCCCCTCTCTCCTACACCCACCTCCCCCTCTCTCCTACACCCACCTCCACCTCTCTCCTACACCCACTTCCCGTCCACAGCCTGCAGTCTCAGACAGGAATAGCCTGCCCTTGGCCATGTTAGCGATAGAATGTCCACACAGTAACACAGATGCACCGACACAAGCTCTGCCTCTCAGCGCTAGCTGGTGCCAACTCCAGGCCTCTAGCAGGCCGACAGAGCTGTAAACTTAACAGAAGCCCCTCTAAAGCCCTCCAGCTGGCCCCCTGGACCCTCGCACCCTGGCGGGCCACCCTGGGTCACAGCCAGGTCGGAGACGGGGCACAGGTACCACCGCAGTGAAGCAAGAGGAAGCGGCAGAGGAGGATGAGGATGGGGGTTGAAAGGGGGCCACAAAGAATGCGTGAAAACATGGTCAATCACCCACACTCATTTTTCCTCACACACACACACTCTCTTCTACAGACACGGGTATTGGCCATGACATCATGTGCTTCTCTGGGCTCTTCTGCCCAGAGCCAGGCTACAGGAGTATGTACTGCTATTATTACCAGCCGACAAAGGGCACTCAACAGGGGGAGCTGCAACGGACACATACACACACACACCTACACGCAAACATGCACAATCTCTCTCTCTCTCTCAAACACACAGTTCTCGTCAGAACCATTAGGGGTTGTTCAACACAAAGTTTTGTCATAGAACTCTTCCTGTTCTGTGGTAAGACTATGACAGCCTTTCACTGGACTAGGTGGAACACACACACGGGCACACTCAAGCAACACCCACATACACCACCAACTGAACAGCTTAAAAGTTAAGGAGAAAGAACTATATAATCACTCAACAAGTAAAATAAACCCTCCTGGTGTTTCATTGTGCAAGTACTTCGTTTTGAAAACTAAGCGATAAAAAAAAAAGTAGTTGCCGTCTCTGTTTTATCTCTCTGATGTTTCAAAATACAATCCTGACTGTTCCCCCTCCCACAGCTATGCAGGGATAAGTAGGGGGGGGGTTTGAGGAGACAGGAGTGTGAGGGATGAAGAGAGGTCAATGAACCTATCCCCTTCCTCTCCTCCTCCTCTTATACCTCACTAGAGAATCTGATTTCCCCTGCCGCTAGAGCGAGGGGGGCATCTGTCATATATAGCAGCAGCCATATCTCGCACACACACACGCACACTCACACACGCGCACACATAAGTCCCTCTGTTTCTGTGTCTACTGTAAGTCACAAATTTCCTCTCTGTTTACTGTAATCATAAGAGACTATAAGATCCATACGATCTAACCATCTATCGGTCCCAGAGCATCCAAGCTGAGCTGAACTCAGAGCATCACAGCTGAGCTGGACTCCAGAGCATCACAGCTGAGCTGAACTCAGAGCATCACAGCTGAGCTGAACTCAGAGCATCACAGCTGAGTTGGTCTCAGAGCATCACAGCTGAGCTGGACTCCAGAGCATCACAGCTGAGTTGGTCTCAGAGCATCACAGCTGAGCTGAACTCAGAGCATCACAGCTGAGCTGAACTCAGAGCATCACAGCTGAGCTGAACTCAGAGCATCACAGCTGAGTTGGTCTCAGAGCATCACAGCTGAGCTGAACTCAGAGCATCACAGTTGAGCTGGTCTCAGACTTCCTGTTCGTTCCAACTGTTTCCTGCTCCCTGACTGATTACCAGGCCTGTTATTAACTTTCACAAATCTCTAAACAGACATACACAGATACAGTACACATGCACACAACTACGGACTCAAACACACACGCACAACTACACACATACGCAACTACAAATATACACACTGCATGCACACACACAAACACAACTCCACCTACAAACACACCCACACACAAGCTGACCGGTAATAGGATTGTAACTAACAGCGCTATCATTATCATCATTATCACAGACGTTTCCTGACTCTGATTACTGCTGCTCTGTTGTAAATGATGCTCACTGTGTTTGATCTCTGTGGGGGAGGTTGGGTACGACGTTTCTGTCCAGTTAAAATGTATCTGCCCACAACTTGTCTGTTGCCATTTTCATCTGCCTGTTACCCCCACCCCCACCCGCCACCCCATCTCCCCACTGCCCCCCTACTCATCTGATACCTCTGATCTCTCTTTCTACCTGATGCCCCCCCCCCCTCCCCCAACACACACACCATCTCATCACGTGTGTTTCTGAAAACCACATAGAACCTTTGCAAGGGGATGTGTGTTACTACTCAAACCTTCATGGGCCAGTCAAGTTAATCTCTCTCGCTCAATCACACACTGGCTGTTGCTCTCTTAACACACATACACATGCGTTTGGATGCACTGGCACATTCGCCATTCAGATTGAAAACAAAGTGTTGGAGAGCGCAAATGGCTTCCCATTCCACTGTAAAAACCCACCCATAAACTGTTCTCTCAGCACAGATAAAGACCTAATTATCCTGGAACAAACGTACACACTCCCACGGCCTACACTGGCAGTCCCTCGACCAACAAGTCAACAACGGTCTGCCTGCCTGAACACTAATGTAGCATGAAATGTTACGCAAATAGAGAGTTGAAGTCGCAAGGACGATTGCAACAATGTTGCCGTTGGGCTCCACTTACGTATCTGCTGATGAGATTCCGTAGCACGCTGAAATCCATCCTTTTGACAGCTCTCCGTCGACTATTTGTCACTGTATAGGCTACTAATGTCTCCTAGAACCTTAACCAACGCTACCTAATGTTCATCACTGTTGCTGCATACATCACTCACGGCCGCTGCATGTCTGTTTACCAGCGTGAGAAGTAGCGGACTTTCAGTCGTCTGTTTTTATTTTCACGGCATTCTTAGCGGTTTGTAAAGCAGCCATACAACTGAGCGGGATAGGCTATCCTTTGCTTCATAGTCCCGCCGCATAAACGTGTTAAGATATGATTGTTTTGGTTATTTCTAGCAGCGTTGGTCTTCTTGCGCCCTGTAGTTTGACTTTTGAAACAAATTCGTTAACCTTCTGCTGTAAAATCTTCGGTTCTTTCACATGGCGTGCCTTCCTGGTCCCGTTATGTCTTGAAATCAAGAATCCGGCAATGCGAAAGGCTCGGTGCCTTGGTACGTCAGATAGAACACTGCGCATGCGCCATCCAATTTTCTCACCCGTTTAAAATTTACAGTAACCGACCAGAAAAAAAAAAAAGATTTGAAAGCCCAGTGATAATACAACGGTTGTTGTTAGTAGAGGGTTTTTGTTGTTGTTGCGAGGCCGCCAATTCTTAACAGACGTTTTATTTAGACCAAGGACATGATTATGGTGCCCTGCACAATAAAAGAGGAACATCTCAAATCTTGCAGCATCTGTTATGAGTTGGCCTCACACCTCCCAAATTAGCCTACAAATCTTCCAAATCACGGATAGGAAAACTATAAAAAATATTGTTTTTTAAACTATTTCAAACTACAAAAGTAGATTCAAACTACCGCACAATTTAAGCATGCACCCCGCACCCCCCAAATCTGAACAGGTCGTGGGCTATTGTTTCAGACGGCTCAATCTCAGGGGCGTGTCGTCTCGCCTGTCCCAGACATTTCATTAGCTGATTTACAGCGTCTATTTATCCTGGCGCCATCAATAATACATAGAGAGCTACCACTCCGAGTGCAAACGTGCTAATAGTAATAGGCCTACTAACAGCAGCGGCTTACATGCCTTCCCCACCCCCTCTACTGATGTTTGATAATGAACGGTTAGACTTTGTCCACATTAAGGCTTCGCAGGCCTTTATGGTCTTCTCCACTTCAAATTCTAACCAGTGTGGTGATGAGCGCTAGTGTCACCATAGAGACAGTAAACCAATACAAGCAGCATAAACAAATATGATCACGTATCTCCTCTAACTGACGGGTTAAAACCACAGAGTAATGATGAACAACCTACTTTAACCTGTAATATATTACTAACAAAGCACAAGGCTACAGGCTTATAATATAATAATTCACCAAGGGAGCTTATAAAGTAACCAACTGGGATATAGAACCTTTTGGACCCAGTTAATTCTTCAGTTAGAATAATGGCAAAGCAAGAAAACCTGGTAGCCTTCAAGAAAATGATTGAACAACTAAAATATTTAAATCGGATGGTGTCGAAAACCTGTTTCATATAAACCTAGTCTCATCTGGAGACTCAAGCCCACATCTCCACCATGTTTGTCAACTGGCTAACTGTGGTAGCTAACACACTGCCCCTAAGAAATCATGTCCTTCTCAACTCATTCAGCTGCACACAGTATGTTCATGCCATTCAGCCTTCCAATCAGTGGTTTCTCTACCACAATGGAGGAGAGGATGGTGAATTCTGGGGTAATAGATGGAGCCGGGGCCTTAGCAGGATAACCGGGACTTAATGGCCAGGCCTCCTGCATGGCCTGTGAGCTTCGGCGGTGTTTGTTCTCTGATATGTTCCTGGTTATCTCATAGCTGACTGACCATCAGGGCCTCGGCTGACTGGAGGAAATGGGTCGTAGCTAATTCCTCTCCTCTGCCTAATTGCGTGGGTGAGAGAGAGAGAGAGAGAGAGAGAGAGAGAGAGAGAGAGAGAAAGAGAGAGAGAGAGAGGGAGAGAGGGATGAAATCGGGGCACTGGGTTACTCAGGAAGTGTCGGCTTTAGAATATTTTTTTTCTCTCTTGAATTTGCATCAGACCTCCAGACCGTGTGTAGAGTGGTCCATCTCCCTTCACTGCAATTTATAGCCATTTGAAATGCTCTCAAGAGGCTTTAAGGCCAGTGCTGGTAGATAGATATTATAAAAGTTGTTGTTCCCCCCTCCAGAGGGAATTCAGTTCACAGTGTGACCACTAATGTAGGGGCATTATCACCAGCTGATTACAGAAGGAGAACTGATGCAATTGTAGCTCATGTTCCCTTTTCATTTAAAGTAAAGACGGTGAAGAAAATCACTGTGTACAATAGTACCCCCAGCCAACGGTAGACATTTGTGAAATCACATGAAGGGCCATTAGTCCAGTTGTAAGTCTGTAGTTGGGGGTCATTTGTCCTTCTATTCTATCAGTCTCAGATTTACATTTATACATTTATAAATTAACCTTTAACAAAAAAGCTTCTGCAGGATCTAGAAGCCCTTACTGATTGACCTGACTCAGTTGAAGAGGCAGGTTGAGAGGTGTACTGATTGTGGCCACTCAGAACTAAAAGTGGGTCTATGCTGCCATCTGGTGTTCGACTGTGAACATGCAACATTCTGTACTCTGCCCGTTACTGAAGGGGGAATCGTTCATATATGTAGAGACAACAATAATTTCTCTTTGCTTTGCTCTATCCCTCTCTTTCTCTATATCTCTATTTATTCTCTATTTGCGTCACTCTGTTCGCTCACTCTTTCTCTCTCCCTCACCAACTTATGTAACTGCTGGATCTTAATTCTACATGATGTGTGCCACAGCACCACGTTTAAGTTTAGGAACAGTGATAAGTTGCGTGTGTTTCTCTGGCTGCGGATGCGCTCGTCACTTGCTGTTGTCCTGACGCCCGGTGTGTGTGCCAGGAGAGGGGCTTAGCCCTGCGTCTGGAGACGGTAGTCGTGGAGATCGCAGGGTGTGGATGCTTGGCAACGGCAAATAGGATTTGGGGAAGGACCGGAGCGCTGGAGCGAGAGGGAGAGGGGCTTCTGCCAAGTCACCCCCCCCCAAACCTCCCCTCTCTTCCGACAAACACACAGACAGACACAGACGTGCCAACTCTATTTTGTGCACAACACACACATACAGATGCGTAAAGTGTCTGACTATCACACACACACACACACACATACACACGGCAGCCTAATGTGAAGGACAGTGTAGGTGGAGGAGGGAAATGGCGCAGGCAGAGAAAGGGTGACCTGAACACATGTTCCTGAACACAGAAACTAATCCTGATGGATCGATCTCTACCGGTGGCTTGTGTGTGTGTGTGTGTGTGTCTGTTTAAAACATTACAGAATGATGGCAAGTAGTGGTGTACAGAAAGATGTTACATGGAGGAAAAAAAGAAAACATGGGAAAAGGAGGGAGAGAGAGAAAGAGGGGTGGTGGGCTTGTGCCAGTGGCTTTAGTGTCACTCACATGGCTGTCAATGGAGGTGATTGATTTTCCGCCTCTCTTATCGAGGATAACAGCCTCAACACGTCTAATACACGCACACACACATTCACACACACACACACACACACACACACACACACACACACACACACACACACACACACACACATAGGCGCACACACACACATACACACCCACAGGCTGTAAAAATAAACGCACATGAATTCACTAACAAACACGCACACATACACAGACTATGAACACACATGATTCACGCACACAAACACATGCACAAACACATGCAGTATACACACACTCAAATAGACGTATGATAAACACATATGAATTCAAATTCAACACACACAGCCAGTAAACACACATTAATTCACACGCACACAACACAACACAACACACACACACAGCCTGGAGGAGGGACAGAGGGATGGATCCTTCACTTTGAGAGAGGAGGTATTGGGTGAGTGGGACGAGATGTGGACACTTGAAAAGGAGTGAAAGGAAAGAGTGAAAGAAAGAGAGGGAGATCTTTTTCTTCGCGGATGAGGATCGTAGGCTAGTTTATATTTCCTCTCAAATCTGCGTCTTTATCTCTGAGCGCAGAGAGCTGATCCTGGAGGGGAATGCAAGCCTTAGATAACAGCTGTGGACAGGAAAACCGAGGCAGAGAGGCAGAGAGGCAGCTGGGTTTGAAGAGGAGGAGGTATGATGTTGTCATGTATTTGGTGATGTCCGTGCCTCTGCCAGGAAGATAAAGATATATATTTACATTTACATTTACATTTAGTCATTTAGCAGACGCTCTTATCCAGAGCGACTTACAGTAAGTACAGGGACATTCCCCCGAGGCAAGTAGGGTGAAGTTCCTTGCCCAAGGACACAACGTCAGTTGGCATGACCGGGAATCGAACTCGCAACCTTCGGATTACTAGCCCGACTCCCTCACCGCTCAGCCAACTGACTCCCTATATACTGTATACGTTTCTCTGAACAATCCACCAACACCACCACCAATGCCTTGCAGAAGGACACAGTTCAGCCGCACTGAGGTGATCACAGCACGGCTGGAAAAAAAAACCTTCTCTCTCTGTTCATCGCTTTCTCCTGCTCTTGCTCTCTTTCCTCTCTCTCTCTCTCTCTCTCTCTCTCTTTCCCTCTCTCTGTCTATCTTTATATTTCTCTCACCTCCCCCCAGCACCCCCCCCCCCCCCCCCACACACACACTTCTCAGCTCTCTCTCTTGACAGATTTCCCTGTTTTCTCCCCATATCCTACGGAGCTCTTGGGCAATTTGGCCATTACTCCTATTATGGCTTGCGTCAGCAGCTCAGGGCCTTGGCTCTGGTCCCCGGGCCGTAATTGGAAACTGCAGGTGTGAGAGGGTCACATTTGCATACACAGGACCTGCTAGCTCCTGCTGCCCATGGTCATGGTGGAAGTCCATTACGTTAGTGCCACACTGAGACAAGGTCTGATTTAGCTACAGTAATAGCCCCGTGGGCCATGAGAACAGCAATGAAAGATGCTGCACTTTAATTGTGTGTGTGTGCTGTGACTGTGTGAGCTAAGATAAACTGGCATCCACATGTACCCAATCTCCAGCATAACCTACCAAGCACAAAAGTGTTATTTATATCAAATCATTTCCACATTGCTTGTACATATGCTACGATTGCAAAACACATTTTTCAGATGAGCAAATAATAACCAACATAATTCTTACATTTGGTCTCAACTAATACAACCCTTCTGTAACTGTGAACGTCTTATGACCTCTTGGCACAATTGCTCAACCAGCGATCAATCCTGATGCATTCATAACAGGTACACCTTGTAAATCAACATGGTGGGTAATTTTCCTCACTGCATTGACAAAACAAACATCTGAAAACGAAGCGGCAAGAACTGAAAGAGAGAGTCGTTTTGTTGCCTTTGAATTCCATTTGTTGGCAGTACTTTTTTCTGATAGAAATGTTTTCTTTTTTACAGTCAAATGTATTTGACTGTAAGTACAGTCAAATACAGAGTATATGTAGAAGGACAAAATAAATAATGGTATATGCTGCATATACTAAAAGTCTCTTGAGTAACATTGATTGTATTTGTGTTTGACTGTAGTCATGTTCGGTAAAATACCAAAACTTTTTTTGTCATGAGAGTTTGTGTTACAGCTTGAGGATCACTGTTTAGAAAAAGTGACTCAACTAATCAGACGGTAATATTTGCCTTTGCAAGTGTGTGTGTGTTGGTATAGATACGATACAGTGTTTACATCTCCAAACGTGTGTCAACATCCTGAGTCTTTCCAGATCTGACAGGGTGTGTGTGTGTATGTGTGTGAGTGTGTGTGTGTGTGCGTGTGTGTGTATGTGTGTGTGTGTGTGTGTGTGTGTGTGTAACACCTGTGTGATTCAGACTGGCCAGGTTAGCTCAGGTTGCCTCCTTCTCCTCTTACTTGTCTCCTTGAAGACCGCACCAGACACCAGTCTCATATTCAAAACTATCAATCAGCTGTAATTATGCCATCAAATACACACATGGATGCATTATTGATGCTCAAACATAAGCTATGCACGCAAGCACACACGTACACACACACGTAAACACATTAAGATGTGCACAGACGCAGACAAACACGCGCACACACAACTAAGACAGAAATCAGTCTCACAAAGAGACGCCTCATAATATTCTACCTCACGCTTGGACAGAAACTTCAGATTCTTTTATGATTTCTCCGTCTGTTAGCAGTGTGCGTGTGTCAAACGCACGCTAGGTGATGTGTTTATGACTGGAAGCATATCATTGAGAGGAACAAGGACAATCTGGCAGGTAACTGATGTTAATTGACCGTACTGGAATTTGCAGTTCTTTCTGAAGAGCCGAAAAGAAACTTGCTGAGACTCATTTTGATACAAACTCCGAACAATACCGATCCGTTGTATTACCTAACAATGCCATAGTCACATTATATGACAAGCATATTACATTGCTCTTTTGTTTTGGTGCACACACCGAAAAAAAAGTATACATTCAGGAACAGTAAATTGGTAGATTGCAATTGTTAGACTACAATGACGAAAAAGATTTAAGAGCAACTTCTGGACTTCCGAACTCTAAATCCTAACTTTAAAGTGAGTCTGGCAATGGCAGTACACCATCAAGTATGATGAAGGCCTTCCGTTATTTTCGTGTCGGATATGTACAGCGTCAATGTCATGTGGGCCACGATCTTACAAATGTTCCTCTCAGCGCAAGTGTCACCCATCTGTGGAAATAACAGCTTATTCTACTTTACCAGGGCACCGACTGCCACTCAGAAGTGGGGACATTTTAAAGTAGAGGAACCAATTTTTACCTTAGGGGTAGACGCTGCGACCCAATTTGGACTCCCTGCCGAGTAAAATGTACAGCACCCTCTGAAACTGCTCACCTCAGCCAGCACCCATTACCATACACACACTAACACACACTCACACACACACACTCACACACACTCACACACACACATCCACACACTCACGCACGTGCTCAAACAAACTCATGCAGACAAACACATGCATTCTCGCATACACGTATATTCAATCAAACACACACACACACACACATCCTTTGTTCTCTCGGTGGTGTGTGTGGTGTTCAGCGCTGTGCTGAAGAGGCTGGTTACACTGGGACATCCATTGCCTTCCCAGAACCCCCTGCTGCTCTGCTCACATCTGACTGTGTTTAGCAGCTCCGAGCATGAACAAGGCATCTATCCTGTGTGTGTGCGTGTTAGTGTGAGTGTGTGTGTGAATGTGTGTGTGTGAGAACACTCTTCAGTGCAACTGTTCTGCAGTTGGTAAGGCCTGGGCTCAGAGGAGGAGCTGGACCTGTCAGAATAAGAGAAGCTCATTAGCTGGAAGTGCCGTTCAGAAGTGACAGGATAAGGAGGGAGGAAGGGCTGATATGCTGGATGTTAGGAAGGCTATAAGGGAAGGACACAAGGAAGGGAGTGAGGAGTGAGAAGTGAGAAATGAATTAATGAAGGAAAGAAGGAATGAAGGAATCAATAATCAACAGGAATTTCAATCAGAGAACTAAGGACTTTGGTGGTGTGGTGCAGAAGCATTCTTGCATGTGCGTTTATTTCCCTCTTTAAGGATGCAAAGCTGCTCAGAAGCCTTGGTAATGTTACATGTGATGTGTGTGTGTGATGTGTGTGTGATGGGTTTGTGTGTGCTTTCATGGCAGGGGGTCAGGATACCCCAGTGTTGACTCTAAGGGATTATTATGGGATTAGAGAGTGTCTCGGTTACCACGGTGAGTTGATAATGATGCTGGCTGTCCTCTGATCTTCAATAGGTTAGTGGTGTCAATCAAACTGTTGCCTCGGTGACAAAGGAGAGGGGATCCTCCGAGAAGAGAGCCAAGTGTGTGTGTGTTGCGTGTGTGTGGGGGTCTGTTTGTATGTTTGCATGTACAGTGTTTGTGGAGAGTTGATGATTTGTGTGGAAAATAAGAGAGTGTGTGTGATGTGTGGTGTTTTGGTTTTATTTGTTTCAATGGAAATAAGATATCTTGTCTCTTCCTCTCCCGGTTTCTCCTCTCTCTCTCTCTCTTTCCCTCCCTCCCTCTATCTCTCTTTCTCTCTCTCTTTCCTCTCCTACCTCCTCCAGATGGCCGCTTTGGAGAGAAAGAGGGAGGGAGGAAGAGAGGGAGAGAGAGGGTGATTATCTGGCCCATCAGAGCCAGGTAACTGGAGCCTGTTGAAGTTGGGTGGGCAGTGTGGAGCCAGGCCAAGCCTGCTGTCCCCAGGAGCTGGAAAAGTGATACCTGCTACCTGGCCTCCGCCCGTCCCTGCTCCTTCTCCACCCCTCTCCCTCCCTCCCACCCAACTTATCCTGCCCGCCACTGGCTAGACTTACCTGCCTGCCCCTTTCCTTCTCTCACCCGCAAACCCCCCTCCTCCTCCTCTCCTTTCCCCTTTCCTCTCCTCTCTCTTTCCTCTCCTCTCTCCTTCCTCTCCTCTCTCCTTCCTCTCCTCCAGCTTCTTTGCCGGTGGTGGGGCCGGCCCTCTCTTCATCTGTCCTCTCTCCTCCCCTCTCGCCTCCTCTCACTCCGGTCTCCTCCTGCTGCTTCTCCTGCCCGTCTCCCATGTCACCAGGCCAACCTCCCCCACCCCCTCCTCTCCTCCCTCTCCTCCCTCTCTCCTCACATGCTGCCTGTCCTCTATGACAGAGCGACTGGTACACCTGGAGGTGGTAGACAGGGGAGTCTGTAGAAAGGTGTCAAGTGTGTGTGTGTTTGGCAGAGGTCCTTGCTATTTCCTAAACTCTGTTCCACACTCTCATAAATAACTAACCAACAGTCCCTCCCTCTTTTTGATTTTCAATCTTCCATCTCTCTCTCTCACTCTCCCCCTCTCTCTCTCTCTTTCACTAGCTCTCTAATTCTTTCTGTTTATCTGACCCTCCATCCAAGTTTCTAATTAGTGCACGTCTACAGTTTCACCCCCCCTCCCCCCCCCTCTCCTATCATGTGTGATATGAGTTTATCAGACCTGTCAATCGGGAAAGTAGGCTGGGTCAGGGAACAGGACTTAGCCAATCACACCTGGCATCAGAGAGGGACCCATTCAGAACAAGAGCAGGGTAACCAAGGAAACAGAAAACTGTTGTGATGAAGTATTTCCAGTGGCGTCTACAGTTAGGGTTGGAAGACCTCAAAATAACTATATTACGTGTAATCAGTCAACAAATGAATCAATCAGCAGGCTAAATCAACAATTCACGGCAAACAGATATTTTATATATATATACCCATCAGATATTTCATCTCAGTCCCAGAGCAGGCTGACCGGTGCTCTGTCCAGAGAAGACGGTCTGACCGCTGAGCATGGAGAACAGAGTGCCAGGCTGCAGTAAAGTTCACAAGTTCAGCTGCCATTCTCCTGCCAGTCACACTGCTTCTCTCTTGAGTGACCAGCGTCTTGTGTGTGCGTGTGTGTGTGTGCATGTGTGCGTGTGTGCATGTGTGTGCATGTGTGTGTGTGCATGTGTGCATGTGTGTGTGTGTGTGTGCGTGTGTGCGTGTGTGAATGTGTGTGTGTGCATGAGTGCGTGTGTGCGTGTGTGAATGTGTGTGTGTGCGTGTGTGCATGTGTGTGTGTGTGTGCTTGCGCATGTGTGCGTGTGTGTGAGCTGGTGTGATGGAGCTGGCGTGACGCTGGGCTGATGTGTGACACGGATGAGGGAAAAGGACAGACAGGCTGGAACATGGCGGTACTGGACCAAGCTGCTGGGCAGAGGCAGAGACCCCTTTCACTACAGCCCCCCTCCACCTCCTCCACCTCCTCTTTACCCCGTAAAAGAAAAGCTTCTAATTGCTGGGCATAAAAAAAAAAAAGGCCCATCAGGAGACTGGACAACAAGGGTCGAGAGCAAATAAGTCTTGATTTCCAAAAATGTCCAACAGAACTCCTACCGTCTGTCATTCTACCGGACTGACCAATTAGCAGCATGACCAGGGCATTGTGATGTCGTCAGGTGTGGAGAGGTTGATTGGTCTGTTCTGCAGGGAGTGCGGCAGACTATTATCCCAGTCAGGATCTTGGCTTTGTAACACTGCACTTCAGGGAAGGGTTAGAAGAAAGACTCACAGTGAGACATGTGATTCATAACACCTTGATTCTGGTTTGTTTTCTTGTTAGTTTATTTGGTAAACCATGTTGTCTCGCTATGTGGTACATTGGAATATAATTTGCATCTCTATAAACTGGCAACATGTGTGCGTGTGTGAACACGTTTTTGTCGTTCAAGCGAGCGAGTACACCCATGTGCGTGAGCGAGTTTGCCTCTTCAAAGTTGTATTCAGTCTGTGTCAGCCTCTGTAAGTGTGTGCCCCAGCATGCCTAAGTTCCTTCCAGGTGTGCCTCAGTCAATGGCCACTGCAAAGGTCAGCTGTGAGGAAATGTCACTGGCTCCACTGTTCTGCTTTTCACCCAGACTGCACCCTGGGGGGGGAACCAAAGACAGGCCCGGTCATGGGTTCCAGGGGGATGGTCACTGTGGTGCACCACTGCCGGAGCTAAAGATAGAATCTGGAATGTTCTGGATGCCCTGCGTGCGAGACTGGGAGAGGGAGAGGGAGGGAAGACAACCGCATCTCTCCTCCTCTGCATCTCTGATCCAGTCTCATCCACAGCTCTCTCTCTCTCATCTCTAACATTGTGACTGTGCATGCCTGTGTGTGCCTTGTTTGGGATGGGTGTGAGTGTGTGTGTATGGCATATCTGTGAGTTGTGCAGGTATGTGTTTGACCCCAGGGCAGGTGGGGTGACCCCAGCAGCCGTAGAGCGTGGGCCAGGTCTGATCAGATGAGTACTTCAGAGGGATCACTGCTTGAAAGACTGCACCCGCCGCTGCCACGCCTCAGCAAACACACTCAGACAGCACACACACACACAAACACACACACACGCCTGAGAGTATTTTACCTGTCTGCCTCTCTCCATGAAGCCTAGAGAAGTGGGGGTGTAACCCAAACCAGGTGGGAGGGAGGAAAGGGGAGAGAAAAGGGGGAAGAGAAGGGAGGAGAAGGTTTGGGGGGAGGGGCCGTTTTGGCCCGCGGTCAAGTGCCTTGTGCAACACAAACAGGTAGCGTCTGGTTACAGTCTATCTGAGACAAGATACTCTGTCAAGAGAGCTGGGTTCAAGCCTCAGACCCTTCTCTCTCTCTCTCCCTCTCCCTCTCTCTCTCTTTCCTCTCTCTCACTCTCTCTCTCTTTCCCTCTCTCTCTCTCTCTCTCTTTCCCTCTCTCTCTCTCTCTCTCTCTCTCTCTCTTTCTCTCTCTCTTTCCCTCTCTTTCCCTCTCTTTCCTCCCACTTTCTCACTTCCCTCCTCTCTTTCTCTCGAACTCTCTCCCCTCCAGACTTCAGACGTATGTTGTCTCTATTTCCTGTACTACGACAGCAACTGTAAATAACGACAATATATACTTTTTAAACATCATGGGTAAACGTGTGTGCACGTAAGCATGGATTTGTGTGTGTGCATGTATGTGTGATAATCTCTCACAATTAACAACATATTTCATCTCATCATATATCCTATGTCATTCTCATAGAACAGTTAAGGTATAAATCACTTCAAAAGGACGCTATCAAATGTGACATTTGGAGGAGTCCATTCCATTCCACACAGTTAGCGAAGTTATCAAGATATCCTCCCTTCATGTTAGTCTGTCTGAAATTGGTTTCCTGTATGAGTTGTGGTTTGTGAAATGACAGTATCAAATCTGTCCCCAAGGTACCGACGAGTGCGATAGTCTGGTTAACATATTTTAGCTATCCTCTACCGCCAGGAGCACGCTAATTAAAAAAAGTGAGAGGGGAGGGAGACAGACAAGCCAGAGAGCGAGGGGAGAAAGGGTGGAGAGGGAGACGACGAAGAAAGGGAGAGCGAGAGAGTGTCATCAAGGACACTGCCTGGTTGAGGCGTACACCTGAGAGGCGTGGAGTCTCGTTGCTCGGGGCGCATCAGAATGACCCGAGCACCGTCGCTGTTTGAAGTCGTGACAGTGGAAAGACAAAAGTGTCTGGAGCATAGCCCTCACGTTGAGTAGAGATGAGGGAGGGAGGGAGGGAGGGAAGGGGGGAGGGAGGGAGGGAGGGAGGGAAGGGGGAGGGAGGGAGGGGGGGAAGGGGGAGGGAGGGAGGGGGGGAAGGGGGAGGGAGGGAGGGAGAGTGAGAAAAACAGTTTGCAGTGGTGTCAGTGTGAAACGGGAGATGTGCTATAACAGTTTGTTTACACTCAACTGCCAACCGCTCCTGTTCCTCGCTCATCACTCGGCACTCTCAGTACTCGACCCTGTCTCTGTCCCTCTCCTCTTCTTCATCCCTCTCTCCTCTCTGCCTCCCAATACCTCTTTACCTCTCGCAAGTCATCATGTTTACACAAGCTGTTGGTGCCGTTCCCCCGCCGTGTCTTTCCACTGTTTCTCTCGCTTCTTTCCTCTCTTTCTTTGTCTTTTTCCGGCTGGTTGGAAATCTGCAGGCCTGCTCATCGGAGCCCCCGTTAATCCCTCCCAAA